>NW_024070212.1:62337347-62462511 GCF_014754425.2 Oryx dammah | reverse complement strand
AATAAAAAATAAAAAAGGAAAGATATACCCATTTGAATGCAGAGTTCCAAAAAATAGCAAGGAGAGATAAGAAAGCCCTCCTCAGTGATCAATGCAAAGAAATAGATGAAACCTCACAGGATAGATGACAATTTTTTCCACCATGATATATTAGTAACAAACTAATTGAGCCTCATATCTTCATTCTCACCTTTGCTTTTCTCTAGAATCCATTCTTTCATGCAATCATAGAGATATTGCTAAAACACAACTTATCTGAAGAAATTCCTTTAATATTTTGTTGTTACACTTAGAAAAAATTCCTGAATATATCATCTTTATTATAGCCTAAATTTGCCAAGTATTAAATTGAACATGAATGACTGTAAAAAGAGTCAGTTCTTAGATATCATTCTTTGTAACTTGTTGTTCAACTAACAGATAATATAACTAATTATGATGCCCATAATAAATGACATTTACTTTGTACTAAGCTCAGTACTTTATATGTACTCTATTTGGTCTTTACAATAACTCTGATTTTATTGAGATTTTATAGATCAGGGAATCAAATTGTACCATGTTTAATTAAGGGTCAGATCTGGGAAAAGAAATCAGATTTGTCTGACTCCAAGTCCTCTACTCAACCACCAGCTTATGTTGCCTGCTAAATGTAATAGGAGAGGGAAGCGGTTAAAAATAATAATAATAATATAAGTCTGAGAATAATTCCTAGCTTTAAGTCAAAAGAAAGCCTGGTTCTACCAAAAATATAAATTTGAGACTAAATTGAAAGTCAAAATCAAATTGAGAAACCAGGAAACTATGAATAATAGCAAGAAACAGATATTATTTTAGAGGATTTTTAGCCTCAAATTATACCCTGGTAAGTGTGGGCATCTATTTCTATTCCAGGCATTGTTATCAATCTGATTAATGCCTCTCAACAGTCTCTTTCTGAGAGAAACTAGCAGTAATATTAACCAGATGCTAAAGATAGTTATCACACTCAATGGATGCTACCCATGAAAGAAATTCAGAGTACCTATGTAAGATGCATGGGGATAGTTCAGTTCAGTTCAGTCACTCGGTTGTGTCTGACTCTTTGTGATACCATGAACTGCAGCAGGCCAGGCATCCCTGTCCTTCAACTCCCGGAGCCTGCTCAAACTTATGTCCATTGAGTCAGTGATGACATCCAACCATCTTATCCTCTGTCATCCCCTTCTCCTCTTGGAGAAAATGCTAGTTGAAAATATTCTCGTTCTGCCATTTACAGTCTAATGCAAATAACTCCTTCTGATGAATTTTCTTATTCAGAGGAAAAATTAACCCCCTCCCAAGCTAATACACTAAGAATAAGGAACTTTCACTTAACTTTTACCAATTAATTTATGGTAGATTTGGATGGAGTTCAGTCAGAGTGCATATGTGCATGCTGTCACTCAGTCTTGTCAGACTCTTTGCAACCCCATTGGACTGTAGCTTGCCAGGCTCCTCTCTTCATGGAATTTTCCAGGGAAGGATACTGGAGTGGGTCAGTGAGCGTATGACTCTCTACGATTTAGTTTTGTTTCATTTTCTGAGATGGGCATTTTGTATTTGTCTCCTCAATAGACAGATATTCCCTCTTCTGGCAACTGAATCTACAGTTTGAGAGTGGAATGTGAGGAGAATGAAACTCCATCTTCACTTCAACTCAAGGTCTAGTGGCATTACACTTCCAGATAACTTCCAGGATAAAGAAATGTCAGCAGATTGCATTAGAAAGGCCTAATGTGAATCTCAAACTCTGTCAGGTATACAGTGGACAGTTGCAACACTCTTCCACCAGAAATGAACTTATAAGTATATGGTCCCTCAAGCTGCTGATTGCCATCATGGAGCTTTGAAGCAAAGGAAGTAGAACAAAAAGTAGAAAAATTTTGACCTCTGGATGTCATTTCAAAACTTATCCCCAAATGCTCTGAAGCCTCATCTCTCAAAAGACTATTCAAGATATGTATGTAAGTAAATTCTCTTCCTTTGCTTGTTGTTGTTGTTGTTCAGTTGCCAAGCCATGTCAGACTCTTCACAACCACATGGACTGCAGCAGGGCAGCATTCCTTGTTCCTCACCATCTTCCAGAGTGTGCTCAAGTTCATGTCCATTGAATCGGTGACGCCATCCAACCATCTCAACCATTGTTGCCCTCTGTTCCTTCTGCCTTTAATCTTTCCCAAAGTCAGGGTCTTTTCCTTTGCTTTTACATTAGTTTAAGTGAGGCTTCCTGCAACTTGCAATGTAAAGCATTCTTAAGGAATGTTAACATTTCCAATTAGGCTTTCAACTGCTTTTCAGACAGTTTTTGTTTGTTTGTTTGTTTGTTTTTACCAGTGAGTGATTTTCTAAAGATTTCTGCTTTGTTATTCATCCATCCATTCATTTGTTTGCTATGTCATCTTCATCATATCTGCTTTGTACCTATTATTACTTTGGCACTTTTCAAAGCATGGAGGTGGCTTCAGTCATGCGGAATCTTTGTGATCCCATGGACTGTGGCCCACCAGGATCGTCTGTCTATGTGATTTTCCAGGCAAGAATACTGGAATGGGTTGCCATTTTCTTCTCTAGGACATCTTCCTGACCCAGGAATTAAACCTGGGTCTCCTGCATTGCATGCAGATTCTTTACCATCTGAGCTACAGGGCACTGGGGAGGTTACAGTAATGCCCGGGCCATCACTTATGTGAAGCATATGATCTTGGAGAGTGAGGGAAAGGTGTATTTTTCACTATAAAAATATAAGTAGGTTCTGGAAAAAATCATTTAAGGAAAATGGAATAAAGAAAACCAGGGATAAGATGGCATTAATATGAACATTAAAGATCAGATATGCTTTCAGTGTGTAAAGTTGTGAGGAAAGGTGTTTCAGGCAGGGAAAACAGTATGAAAAAAAAGTTATGTATCAGGAAAAATGGAGTTTGTTGGAGAAAAGCACATCATTTCACTTTGGCTGCCCACAATAACTGGAATTTTATGTCAGTTTAAGAAATCTGTATTATAGCACATCCAGAAAAAGACAAAAGGTTTATCCCCTCCTCTCCTTTGGCACCTGCCCAAGAGCAAGTCTTTAAGTTAAAAAAAAAAAAAAAACACAAAAATCTGTCTACTGCTTAAAAGTCTCTTGTCTTGAAAACAATTCTGCAATGTGGGCAGATTATCATTCCTTCTTTCCCAAAACAGCAAATTTTGAAAATGAGAATCTGACCTTGAACTTTCACAATAGTGATTTCTTCATTTCTCTGCCAAGTAAGTTTACTTTATACATTCTGAAAGCTATCTCTTCACTCAGTTCATAAGGAATGACATGAAATAACAAGAACATAATCACTATGGCCATTAGGAGCTTGAGTCAGTTTGGAAGTTATTTAAGGTTAACCCCACAGGAAACAACCTTGTATGTGCCATTACACAAGCTCTCAATTTGGATAGTATTGTTGCCATCTTTCTGACTTACCAGTCACATAAAAAATGTAACATGTCTGGAATCCAGGATGTCACTTTACTAAGGAAAATTCTTTGTAATGGTGGCATTAAAGGTATGTTCAGGGGGTCAGCAAGCCTTGTGGTTGGTGATCTGAAATGTCTAAAATTCACAGTCCCAGTCGGTCACTCAGTCGTGTCCGACTCTTTGCCACCCCATGAATCGCAGCACGCCAGGCCTCCTTGTCCATCACCAACTCTTGGAGTTCACTCAAACTCATGTTCATTGAGTCGGAGATGCCATCCAGCCATCTCATCCTTGGTCGTTCCCTTCTGCTCCTGCTCCCAATCCCACCCAGCATCAGAGTCTTTCCAATTAGACAATACTTCACACGAGGTGGCCAAAGTACTGGAGTTTCAGCTTTAGCATCAGTCCTTCCAAAGAACACCCAGGACTGATCTCCTTTAGGATGGACTGGTTGGATCTCCTTGCAGTCCAAGGGTCTCACAAGAGTCTTCTCCAACACCACAGTTTAAAAGCATCAATTCTTCGGCGCTCAGCCTTCTTCACAGTCCAACTCTCGCATCCATACATGACCACTGGAAAAACCATAGCCTTGACTAGATGGACCTTAGTCAGCAAAGTAATGCCTCTGCTTTTGAATATGCTATTTAGGTTGGTCATAACTTTCCCTCTAAGGAGTAAAAGTCTTAATTTCATGGCTGCACTCACCATCTGCAGTGATTTTGGAGCCCCCCAAAATAAAGCCTGACAATGTTTCCAGTGTTTCCCCATCTATTTCCCATGAAGTGACGGGACCAGATGCCATGTTCTTCTGAATGTTGAGCTTTAAGCCAACTTTTTCACTCTCCTCTTTCACTTTCATCAAGAGGCTTTTTAGTTCCTCTTCACTTTCTGCCATAAGGGCAGTGTCATCTGCATATCTGAGGTTATTGATATTTCTCCTGGCAATCTTGATTCCAGTTTGTGCTTCCTCCAGCCCAGTGTTTCTCATGTTGTACTCTGCATATAAGTTAAATAAGCAGGGTGACAGTATACAGCCTTGATGTACTCCTTTCCCTATTTGGAACCAGTCTGTTGTTCCATGTCCAGTTCTAACTGTTGCTTCCTGACCTGCATGCAAGTTTCTCAAGAGACAGGTCAGGTGGTCTGGTATTCCCATCTCTTTCAGAATTATCCAGTTTATTGTGATCCACACAGTCAAAAGCTTTGGCATAGTCAATAAAGCAGAAAGGATGTTTTTGATTTTGGTGTTGACCATCTGGTGATGTCCATGTGTAGAGTCTTCTCTTGTGTTGTTGGAAGAGGGTGTTTGCTATGACCAGTGTGTTCTCTTGGCAAAACTTTATTAGCCTTTGCCCTGCTTCATTCTGTATTCCAAGGCCAAATTTTCTTGTTACCCCAGGTGTTTCTTGGCTTCCTACTTTTGCATTCCAGTTCCCTATAATGAAAGGACATCTTTTTGGGGTGTTAGTTCTAAAAGGTCTTGGAAGTCTTCATAGAACTCTTCAGCTTCAGCTTCTTCAGCGTTACTGATTTGGGCATACGCTTGGATTACTGTGATATTGAATGGTTTGCCTTGGAAATGAGTGGTGATCATTCTGTTGTTTTTGACATTGCATCCAAATACTACATTTTGGTCTCTTTTGATGACCATGATGGCTACTCCATTTCTTCTAAAGGATTCCTGCCCACAGTAGTAGATATAATGGTCATCTGAGTTAAATTCACCCATTCCAGTCCATTTTAGTTCGCTGATTCCTAGAATGTCGACATCACTCTTGCCATCTCTTGTTTGATAACTTCCAATTTGCCTTGATTCATGGACCTAACATTCCAGGTTCCTATGCAATATTGCTCTTTACAGCATCGGACCTTGCTTCTATCACCAGTCACATCCACAACTGGGTATTGTTTTTGCTTTGGCTCCGTCCCTTCATTTTTTCTGGAATTATTTCTCCACTGATCTCCAGTAGCATATTGGGCACCTACTGACCTGGGGAGTTCCAGGTCGGAGTTTCAGTACTCCACATTCAAGATCAAGAGGGGAGGCCGTGAGGAGATACCCCACGTCCAAGGTAAGAGAAACCAAAGTAAGATGGTAGGTGTTGCAAGAGGGTATCAGAGGGCAGACACACTGAAATCATACTCACAGAAAACTAGTCAATCTAATCACATGGACCACAGCCTTGTCTAACTCGATGAAACTAAGCCATGCCGTGTGGGGCCACCCAAGATGGATGGGTCATGGTGGAGAGGTCTGACAGCATGTGATCCGCTGGAGCAGGGAATGGCAAACCACTTCAGTATTCTTGCCTTGAGAACCCCATGAACAGTATGAAAAAAACACACAGAAACACCTCATGTGACTTTTGCTTGAATACAAGTGGTAAATTGCTGTCTGATATAATCCAGCTTCAGTATTTGGCCACCTGATGTGAAGAACTGACTCATTGGAAAAGACCCTGATTCTGGGAAAGATTGAAGGCAGGAGGAGAAGGGGACGACAGAGGATGAGATGTTTGGATGGCATCGCTGACTTGAAGGAAATGAGTTTGAGTTAGCTCCGGAAATTGGTGATGGACAGGGAAGCCTGGCGTGCTGCAGTCCATGGGGTCACGAAGTCGGACATAACTGAGGGACTGAAATGAATTGAACTGATAATCGTCATAGTCACTCACAGCTATTGAAAATCAAATTTATATTAATTAAAATGAAAAATTCAGTCCCTTAGCCACATTATTCACTTTTCAAATGTTTCATAATTTGTTTTAGAAACTAGAGATTAGAAGCACAGATAATGTTCTCTTCATTGCAGAAAGTTTTATTTGATAAGGTTCTTTATAACATCCCACAAGTGCTCTCAGTTAGTACTTCTGTAACATGGAAGTCACCATCCACTGAGAGTTGCCTGCATTTGGGGGATGCTGCTTTCACCTATTTCAGAAAGAAAGTATGTCTCATACATGCTTAATACCTTCCAGTCCTGATCAGGTTCCTTACAGACATATAAACTGAAACCTTTATAAACCATATAAACAAAATTTTCAGTTTTCAGTACTTTATGAGACCAAATTTAAAGTCTGTAAGAAAATACTTTAGATGCTGAGCATCTCATATTTCTCTAATTCAAGCTTCTTTAGAAACCAAATGCAAGGAAGGGAAGCATAAATAAACAATTCCTGGCAATTCCAGCATCAAAATACAACAGAAATTTAGTAATAATTATCATTGTTTTGGGCTTCCTGGGTGGCTCAGTGGTAAAGAATATGCTTGTCAATGCAGGAGATGCAAGAGATCTTGGTTTGATCCCTGGAGTCTGGAAGATTCCATGGAGAAGGAAATGGCAACCGACTTCAGTATTGTTGCCTGGATAACCCCATGGACAGAGGAGCCTGGCAGGCTACAGTCTATGGGGTCGCAAAAGAGTTGGGCAGGACTGAGTATGCAACACTCACTCTCGTCATTGTTTTAACACAATAAATTCCACATGGTTGATGATAAATGCCTTCAAACACAGGCCTTTTTAAATGATTGATTATAAATGTAAAGATAATAGACTATTAAACTGAAATATAATTATGGTTGTTTGCTAAACATATTTAAAACATTGATAAGCCAGCACATATTTCCCTATAAGTGGCTAGGATAATGGACACTCAACAAATGTTGACTGAATTGAGTTAACCTGGTAATAAAGTAATATAAATGGTTGACTGATGACCACTTTGTCTGCATTTAGCATGCTTGGCAATCAAGACAGAGTTTAAATTCAAATTCATAATTCAATTGCATTTAGAGGTGTTCATTAACTTCAAATTGTAAAGGAGTTCTAGAAGTACATTAAAGCATGCACTGTAAGATAGTGACTTCAACAACCAGATTCAAAAAGAATAATGTGACTATACCCACCATGATTTCTATGCCTGATTAGCACAATACTTTCACTTGATTCAAAAATGAACTTTGAAAATATCTGAATACTTCATAAGCAGTTTTACCATTGGATTTATTTTAAATTTTCAAAAACTGAAATAAAATGCCACCATGCCCTTCAAGGTACACTATTTGGAAACTATTCTGTATTCTGTGAAAAAATAAATTAATAATAAATTTTAAACTATTGTACTAGGTAAATTTTTATTTGATTGATTGATTGGATTTTGACTCATTTATCTAGATTTTTTTCAGAAAGCAAATTACTGAAGAAAAATATATAATTTACAGCTTTATCCAAATATTATACTTTAAACAACTTAGCTAATTAATATGATATATATAGCTATTTTGCTCTATAGTTTTTCTGTGGAAAAAACTCAAAATTTAAAACTTTTAAATTTTAAAAGTTTGATATAGCCATTTAAACCATAAGATGATAAGATCTTTCATTGTTTTAAATGTGTAAATTTTTATCTAAAACCAAATATTCCACTGGACAATAAGTTGTTGATAAGAAGATGATGCTATAAGCTTCTGACCAGTAGAGTGTAAGATATTCAGTAAACACTTTCTGACTTAATGTGAGTTAAACTTTAGAAAACATAATTTTCTGTAGACATATTTTGTTAAGCAAGAAAATGCTGTATAGATATTTGTACTAAGAGTATCTGTGTTTATATACACATACATGTGTTATAATTAAATATATTTATATTACCAGGAAAAATATCAATAACCTCAGATATGCACCCTTATGGCAGAAAGCGAAGAGGAAGTAACCTCTCAATGAAGGTGAAAGAGGAGAGTGAAAAAACTTGCTTAAAACTCAACATTTAAAAAACTAAGATCACAGCATCTGGTCCCATTACTTCATGGTAAATAGATGGGGAAACAATGGAAACAGTGACAGATTATTTTCTTGGGCTCCTAAATCAATGTGAATGGAGATTGCAGTCATGAAATTAAAAGATGCTTGCTCCTTGAAAGAAAAGCAAGGACAAACCTAGACAGTCTATTAAAAAGTAGAGATACTACTTTACTGACAAAGATTTGTATAGTCAAAGCTATGGTTTTTCCAGGAGTCATGTATGGATGTAAGATTTGGACCATAAAGAAGGCTGAGCACCAAAGAACTGATGCTTTGAACTGTGGTGTTGGAAAAGACTCTTGAGAGCCCCTTGGACTGCAAAGAGATCAAACCAGTCAATCCTAAAGGAAATCAACTCTGACTACTCATTGGAAGTACTGATGCTGAAGTTGGAACTCCGATACTCTGGCCACCTCATGCAAAGAGCTAACTCATTGAAAAAGACTCTGATGCTGGGAAAGATTGAAGGCAGGAGGAAAAGGGGGAGCCAGAGGATGAGATGGTTGGATGGCATCACCAACTCAATGGACATGAGTTTGAGCAAGATCCAGGAGTTGGTGATGAACAGGGAAGTCTGAAGTGCTGCAGTCCATGGGGTTTCAAAGAGTCGGACACGACTAAGCAACTGAACAGCAATTCGTATATGTGGGCTTCCCTCATGGCTCATATGGTAAAAAAAAATTCTGCCTGCAATGCAGGACACACAGGTTCAGTCTCTGGGTCAGGAAGATCTCCTGGAGAAGGGAATGGCTACTCACTCCAGCATTCTTGTCTGGAGAAGTCCATTGACAGAAGAGTCTGGTGGGCTAAATGGTGCATGGGGTTACAAAAAGTCAGATATGACTGAGCAACTAACACTTTCAGTTTCATATATATGTATATGCATATTGATATAAAAACATTTTCAAATCATGTTTTTCATTATCAGTGTATCATGACTTAAGAAGAAGACTGGTAGTTAAATTAATTCTAAGAACATTGATTCTCACTGACATTAATTGTTAATAACTCTGACAATAAAAGAAATGTCAGTTTCCAAGGTTACTTCTAGAAAACAATACACTTTAGTAATTATTGTTTCAATACCTTAACAGCTTTTATTTTCTTTAGAACATGAACTGCTTAAGAAGATAAAATTGTGGAAAACCACACATGATATCTGGAGAAGGGAATGACAATACACTCCAGTATTCTTGCCTAGAGAATTCCATGGACAGAGAAGCCTGGCGGGCTATAGTCCATGGGGTTGCAAAAGAGTTGGACATGACTGAGCAAATAACACACAGAAACACTTGATTTCTTACTTGACTAACCATCTTCTCAAAATGACTTTTTCATAATTATACATGCTTTACTTAAAAACAATTTATAGTTGAACCCAAGTTCTCTGGTAAAGCCAGATTTTTTCAGTAAAATGTGTGACAAGTTGAAATTGGAAAGAATCTTTGTTGTGAAAATATCAATATATTGAAGTGACATTACCACCTCTATTCTTTATAGGACTAAAGCTATAAGTATAGATTCTACTGGCCTTGCACACCATTAGTTCAGTTCAGGTACTCAGTTGTGTCCAACTCTTTGCAACCCCATGGACTGCAGCATGCCAGGCCTCCCTGTGCAACTCACAGAGTCTGTTCAAACTCGTGTCCATCAGGTCAGTGATGCCATCCAACCATCTCATCCTTTGTTGTTCCCATCTCCTCCTACCTTCAGTCTTTCCCAGCATCAGGGTCTTTTCCAGTGAGTCAGTTACTTTCTATCAGTAAGCCAAAATATTGGAGCTCCCATTTCAGTATCAGTCCTTCCAATGAATATTCAGGACTGATTTCCTTTAGAATTGACTGATTTGATCTCCTTGCAGTCCAAGGGACTCTCAAGAGTCTTATCCAACACCACAGTTCAAAAGCATCAGTTTCTCAGTGCTCAGCTTCCTACATGGTCCAACTCTCATATCTATACATGGGTACTGAAAAGACCATAGTTTGACTAGATGAACCTTTGTTGGCAATGTAATGTCTCTGCTTTTTAATAGGCTGTCTAGGTTTCTCATAGCTGTTATTCCAAGGAACAGACATTTTTCAGTTTCATTGCTGCAGTCACCATCTGCAGGGATTTTGGGGCCCAAGAAAATATAGTCTGTCACTGTTTCCATTGTTTTCTCATCTATTTGCCAAGAAGTGATTGGACCAGATGCCATGATCTTAGTTTTCTGAATGCTGCATTTGGGGCCAGTCTTTTCACTCTCCTCTTACACTTTCATCAGGAGGATCCTCAGTTCCTCTTCGCTTTCCACCATAAGGGTGGTGTCATCTGCATACCTGAGGTTATTGATATTTCTCCTGGCAATCTTGGTATGTATGTACACCATACAGTCTACAAAATGATAACTTTTTCCTGTGAGTAATAGGGAGCTTTTGCAGGTGAGGGTTTGATGTATTTATATTTGTAATTTAGTCTATTAATCTGTGATGCTGGTGAACATGAGTGGAGGGAAGAGGAAACATAAGCTCTTCGTCAGGATAGGTAAGAATGTTAAGAAGACATAAAAAATAAAGTATTAAAAATCTGGAAAGGCATGGAGTAGGCAACAGTTACGTTTCATTCGTATAATGCTGGCCCACAGATGTCATTATGAAGTTGTGTGCTATGGGAAGAAGTGAAAGTTTGAGAAAAGTATATTTCAATATTTACCAGGCAGTTAATGAATCCTATAATATCTTTTCAAAGAGACTTACATTCAACCTGATATCATTTTACCCTCTTAAATTTCCTGAACCTGAGTACCTATGAAAAGCATTAAGTTTCACCTAAGGTAACAGGCCCAAGATGGAGAAATGATGGTGTCATCTGAAAAGAATTTTATCATTTTCTATACCCCCATGAAAAGATCTATTTTATACCATCTGCCTTTGGTCAGCTTCCTAGATTACTAAGATGTTGATCCCCACATGATCATTATCTGTTATGTAATGAAGGAAGTAGAATTGGACAGAAGGAGGCATTGAACAGCAATTTACAGGCAACAACGTCCTCAGCTCCAAAACTTTCAGAGCCCTTCAAAGTCATCCACCTTTGAGGTAGTGAGGCCACCACATCTTTCACCTCCCTATGACTAATTATTGGATATGTGCCCCTTTCAGAGAAGGATGTATCTTTGGCAGGGCACTTTGGGCCAACTTCCAGGAATCAGCCACCAGTACCTCCCTGCCAGGCACAGCTAGGAAATGAGTACATCAGTCCTGAGAGGAAAGACTGGGCAGAATATCATAACATTCACTACACAATCAAAGAGAAAAAGTAATTTAAGAATTTTCAAACTACTTTCAAACATACACACACAAAGAACAAAATCATCAGTGACAAGAAACCAAACCAGAAAGACAGTTAGGTTTATGGGATTTGCTTTCTCTTTTATTTATGTTTATATTACATTTTTGAAAGAGGAAAATAAAGATAAAGGTCATGATAGCTGCATTAGTATGGATTGATCTGGCTCAGTGAACTGAATCTTCTAAATGAGAATTTCTAGAGTAGTTAAAATAGAAAGAACTTTTTAACAGGGACTTTGATTGATGACCATAACCTATACAAGCTTTTGCCTTAGTGATATGGTGAAGATGAAATGCTACAGCTTGTTTGAAATGAAGAATGGTGTTTTTAAAGGATATTTTCTTCTATTCTTTGGACATTGTAGAGACTTATGAGTCACAGCAACTTCTAGCTTTTTGTGCCTAGAATTGCTTTCTGTTTGCTACTGTAACAGTTAAAGTTTCCAGTTGAGGCAAATCTCAACAAAACTTATTTTCTTCTACATGTTATCAAGTTCAAAATCAAACAAAACTATCCACCTGTTTTATGTTATTAGAAAATTTAACTGACAATTTTTAAGCAGATTTTTTTTTACATCCACTCTCTTCTTTATTAAAAAATATTAGATATCTGTGGGTCACTGTATCAGTGTTTTTAACATTTTGGTAACACTTCAATCTCTCATAGTAGAGAGAGAAAATAAATGTAGAAAAATTACAAAAAGTAAAGCGATAAATTTGTGTTAGTACTTTGGAATTTCTCTAAAAATTTTAAAAACATAAAGCAATTTAAACCATAAAGGACTAACAAAGTAACAGTTAAAAAATACGTGCATAAGAGAATGGAAGATACAAGCATCTTGAAGTGGAACACACCCTCATATTCATAACTATGAACAATCCATGTGATGCTCCTTTGGAAAATAAACCTAGTCAAGAGAAAACTACAAAATAACAGCAATTCTGTCTCATACATGGGAAACATCTATCTCCAACAAAGTTGCATAATTGAGCCATGGAGAATAGCTTTTGGCTAACATAAAACTACATTTTGTTGGCGCTGTAGGGGAATGTAGTTTTCAGGCTCCTTCACTTGACAGATAAGAATGTTAAGGCCAACAAAGTGAAGCTTCTCAATTAAGGCAACTGGTAGAGAGGTTTCTCTATTCTTGCTCTCGTCTCTGCCCTTCTCTATGTGTATCAGAGGACAAGGATGCAATCTCAACATCTAGAACAAATCTTTGGTTGATTCTTCCCCTGAGACTCATGATATATAGTAGATTTCCAAAATTTTGAATAGTAATTATTCATTTATAGATCTACTTCCCCAACAACGTCTCAGTTATTTTAGGAATAAAGCTATCTCTTATTGATTTTACTAACATCCTTATTGTGTATGCTGAACTTTAATCTAGTTTAGTTTTTTTCATCGTCATGATTTTAAAAATGAGAAAAACACATCTGAGTTATAGAGGTTAATTATCTTGTTCAAGGGCACTTAATTTTTCTGAGATAGATATTATGATTCCTAGTTTGTTTATTTTTTTTTTTTTTTAATTTTCAGTGTCTGGAGGAGATTGTGGTACCAAATGGGAACTTAATTTGTGTTTCTAGTTGCTAGGTCAGGTATGACTCTTTGTGACCCCATGGAGTGTAGCCTACCAGGCTCCTCTGTCCATGGGATTTCCCAGGAAAGAATACTGGAATGGGTTGTGATTTCCTTCTTCAGGGAGGAACTCAATAAATGTATGCCAAATGAATCAATAAATGAGCAGTGAGCTAGTAAAGGAGTTGGCCCTAACTCCTAAGGATCTCCTAGAGAATCAACAGCCTTCTTGTCATTTTCAATTACGTGTTCTTCCTAGTAATCATCATTGTTTTCTTCCATCCTACTACCCTATTCAAAATCTGTCTTCTTTTTAACATTCAGATCAAGTAACACCTCCAAGAAATTGTTAATTTAAATGAAGCAAAATGTCTTTACCCCTTTATTTAAATGAGAAATAGAGCAGAATCATGGATTGGGCTTTCCCCCTCCACTACGTATAGAGGAAAAGAAAGAAATACTGGTAATCTCCTGTTTTAATAAGAAAACATGACTTTATAGTTTCAGAAAATGAAGATGTCAATTTAGATATTACCAGGGCAACAGATTATTAGGTTACAACCAATCAGAATCACAGCTATTACTGGGGTTAAAGATTAATTTCAGAGGACACATCAAAAAAGTTCCATAGCCTGCGATTCTTGCATGCTGTGTGCTAAGTTGCTTCAGCAGTGTCTGACTCTTTGCAACCTTTTTCACTGTAGTCCACCAGTCTCCTCTGTCCATGGGATTCTTCAGGCAAGAATACTGTAGTAGATTGCCATGTCCTCCTCCAGGGGATCTTCCTGACACAGGGATTGAATCTGCATCTCTTGTCTCCTGCACTGGCAGGCGAGTTCTTTACTGCTAGTGCCACCTGACGTCTTAAAATAACTCTGCAAAATCAGTGTATTAAACAGAATTATATGTGTTTTTCTACAGTTGTAAGGGAGGAAGGAATATTTTCTCCTTATCTTAATGAGAGCTCTTTCACTGTAGTTTGTAGTTTTCAAGACAAGAGCTAAAATTCCATTAATTAGAAAAGCAGGGTTAAGAAGCTCAGAACTCATACCACGTAGAGAAAATGTTACAGAACAAGACTATTAAAAAATAGAATATAGGCAAAGTCATATTTTGCATCTAAAATTCTTTCCTCCAATATTTTAGTTATACAACTTTTGCTCCATTTTCTGATTATCTTGACTATACCTCCTTATGCCACTATTTAATAATTCATGTATACTATCTACTAGTTCATTTTCCATGCCTCCTACTGTAGGAATTATGAGTTTTCTAGGCCAATAACCATGAGAATTATTACACAGTGGCTTCTTACAGCATACAAAATATTGCTCTGTAGGCATGATCTATCATATTATCTCTTTACACAGGGAAAAAGAGTCAAATATTTAAAATAGGGTAAATTGACTGATAATAGTGGTTTAGGAAAAAAAAGTAATTCTTACATCTAACTTTTGTGCTCTCTTTTAAAGGAAACTTCCTATTATTTGATAGGAAATCCAACCAGTCCATTCTGAAGGAGATCAACCCTGGGATTTCTTTGGAAGGAATGATGCTGAAGCTGAAACTCCAGTACTTTGGCCACCTCACGTGGAGAGTTGACTCATTGGAAAATGCTTTGATGCTGGGAGGGATTGGGGGCAGGAGGAGAAGGGGACAATCGAGGATTAGATGGCTGGATGGCATCACTGACTGGATGGATGCGAGTCTGAGTGAACTCCTGGAGTTGGTGATGGACAGGGAGGCCTGGCGTGCTGCAATTCATGGGGCCACAAAGAGTCGGACACGACTGAGCGACTGAACTGACTGACTGACTGACTGAAGATATGTCACTATTGTACCCAATAAAAATTATTATTTATCCTATGATCTATTTCAGAGCTTTTTCAAAGTTCTTTAAAATGCAAAACTTTTCATCATGGAGGTTATCCCTTAAGAAACACTGTTTACCCATGATATATGTTAAAAATTATCTACGTAATGGAAGAACAGGAACTGATTAATAAAAATATCAGCAATGAGATATTTCTGACTATTCATTTTTTAAAAAACTGAGTTGCAATACATAGTCTTTCCAAAGAGTCAGCAGAATGAAAAGAAAATCACTTCTGGATTGACACAAATCTGGCTTCAAATATATATTTATATATTTTAATCTGCTTACTTGGTAACATTTGGTAAGCCATGAATCTTTTCAACTGTTAGATAGAGGGAAACATTTCTTACTTTTCTTAGTCAAAATCAAAAATGTTTTCTAATAAGAGCTTCTAATCAGCATAAATAATTTTAAGCTTGAATAATTTAAGCATGAATAAATTTAAGCTTATATTATTAAAAAATAATTTCAAGCTTGGTGCAAAGAAAATTCAGATTTTTCAATTCTTGAAATCTTATTATGGATTACTGTACAAACCTTTATGAATTTTATAATAGTACATCAAATAGTTTTATAGTTTTGTGGAATACACATTGAGACAGAGAAAACTTTATGCTATTAAAAATTTTGTTAGACTAGATTTGATATACAATGCTCTGTTATTAATACTTTCAGGTATACAGCAAAATGAATCAGTTATAGATACATCCACTCTTTTAGAGTTTTTTTCCCATATAGGCCATTACAAAGTATTGAGTAGAGTTCTCTGTGCTATGCAGTAGGGTCTTATGTGTGTGTGGTCACTCAGTCGTATTCTGTTCTTTGTGACCCCAAGGACTGCAGCATACCAGGCTCCTCTTTCCATGGGAATTTTCTCAGCAAGAATACTGGAGTGGATTGCCATTTCCTACTCCAGGAGATCTTCCCAATCTAGGGATCGAACCTTCATCTCCTACATTTGGAGGTAGATTCTTTGCCACTGAGGCACCATGGAAGCCCACGGTATGTTCTTATTAGTTACCTATTTTGATATATCATAGTATGGAGACAAAACTAGGTCAACTAAAAGGATATTACATTACACTAAAAATAGGCAACAATTTTTTAAATTGAAAAACAAAAGTTAAGCCCAAACTGAGATATATTGCAAAGATCAGACTAATAAAAATCAGATTTAGTTTATTCTTTCTTTTTTCCCCATCCTCTTCCTCACTCATATCCTCCTTTCCTCCTCTTCCATCACCTCCTCCTCTTCCATCACCTCCTCCTCCTCCTCCTTCTTCTTTATCATCAAGCTGACAGAAGCTGGGTTGCAGGGCCTGACCTTAGATATGAAGGCCTATTTTTATCCTAGCAATTAATCCCAGAATAAGAAAGAATTGCCCACTTTGAAGGACTTACCATAGTTAAAATGGAGACCAGGCTGGAAAATGCTGCAGGCAGACAAAATCCTTTAAGCCATATCAGGAAAAAAAAAAAAAAAAATCTACCTTTTTTATATACATTAACAAATCTTAGGTTATTTCTTGTGAATACCTCTGATAATCATAAAAGAAGTTTAAATAATTTTTCTACAATGTTTCAAGATAATCATTTTTTTGAATTCCCTGTCATTTGGAAATTCTCACTATATTAACTAATCATTGTAAAGGTTAAAAAATATCTTCATTTTCACCTTATAAGTCATCATGTAACAGCATGCGTCTTAACGTCCTACCAGTTTGAGGTATGCAGAATCCTTCTTTGCAGTTTGTTTGCTCAATTAAATATTCATATTGAGTAAAGTTCTCCGGATTTTCTTCTAACATCAAGTACAAAATAAACTATGCCAGCAGAAAGGAGCGGCTGAGGTAAGCATGTTTAATTTTCTCTTCCCAATAAGAAAAGACCTTCCAACTTTTCCTGCAAAAAATGATCAAAGAGGTGAAAAGAGGAGAGGACCTACAATAATTGTTCAACATCTTCTTGAAAGCACACAGGGAATGGGAAAACTCTCATTGTCCATGTTATTTTTATTTAAATGAATATTCTCTCATGTATGTGTAATGATGGACAAACCACAAGACAGAAAGACTTTTATGACACTATTGTGCTATTACTAATGCAAAATTATCTCTAACTACATTTATAGAAATGGAAATAATCTTTATAAACTGAGAATTGACATGACTTAATTCAGTTTTGTTTTAACATTCTCTTTATTTTGAAATTTGTTAATGTAGTAAGAAATATGCTCAGGATGGATTCAATTTCCTTACAGTTATTCACTTCTATTTCAACTAAGTAAATTTCTGAAAGTGGAAGCTTTACTCAAGTACTATAATAAATCTGCCTGAATTTAAATTTGTGGGGTAAACATGCACACTATTTCATAAGAATTTATTTCCTTCAAAGTAATACAAGTCAAGAAACAAAGTTGTGGCATTTTGTGAACCAAAAAAAATTGATCATTCAGAATATTTATGAAATTAAGTTATTTTTCTCTTTGCATTTTGGTTTACTAAATCTTATGAATTAAAATAAATAAAATACAAATGAATAAAATATAAATATATTTATGACATGTTAGAATAAAATAAAATTCACTTGCACCCAAAATATTGCTGAAGAGAGGTTAAGAATCATTAAATAATTCCAGGTGAATTTAAAATATGTGTTTTGTCTTTCATAATCACATTTAATGTCATTTTTCATTTTACTGGTAAAAGAGAAAGTTTAAGTAGCATAAAATGTGTTAATTCAGTGCTGCATAAAATGTGTTAATTCAGTGCTACATAAAAGAATCTATTGCATTTAAAAAAAAAACTTAGTTGGAAAAGAAATGGAAACAAATTAAGTAATTAAGTAAATCTTTATAAAACTGAAGCCAGAGCTGAGAGTGGATTTGAATTTACCTTATATATTTTCTATACATGATTTCAGTGAAACATGCAGTATTCATTATCTTTAAAATAATATAATTGAGGACAAAAGTGCAAGAAACTGGGACTGACCATGGGACTGGTAGAATGAAAAAAAAAAGTCTTGAGAAACTTTTATTGTTCTTTAGTTGTTAACTCATGTCAGATTTTTTTTGGAACACCATGATATGTAGCTTTCCATGCTCATCTGTCCATGGGATTTCCCAGGCAAGAATACTGGAGTGGGTTGCCATTTTCTTCTCCAGGGAATCTTCCCAACCTAGAGACTGAATCCAGGTCTCATGCATTGGCAGGAGGGAATCTTTACCTCTGAGCCACCAGGGAAGCTTTTGGGTGCCTTCCTGTGATCATGTATGGATGTGAGAGATGGACTGTGAAGAAAGCTGAGCGCCAAAGAACTGATGCATTTGAACTGGGGTGTTGGAGAAGACTCTTGAGAGTCCCTTGGACTGCAAGGAGATCCAACTAGTCCATTCTGAAGGAGATCAGCCCTGGGACTTCTTTGGAAGGAATGATGCTAAAGCTGAAGCTCCAGTACTTTGGCCACCTCATGCGAAGAGCTGACTCATTGGAAAAGACTCTGATGCTGGGAGGGATTGAGGGCAGGAGGAGAAGGGGACGACCGAAGATGAGATGGCTGGATGGCCTCACTGACTCAATGAACGTGAGTCTGAGTGAACTCCGGGAGTTGGTGATGGACAGGGAGGCCTGGCGTGCTGCGATTCATGGGGTCTCAAAGAGTCGGACACGACTGAGCGACTGAACTGAACTGAACTGAAAGAGATGGTCAGTAATTTTAAATTAAAATGTATTTCAAAAGAGTCCTATCCAATTTTTTTTCCCCTAAGTTCTTACACAAAAGCTAGCAACTCACACTCTTCTCTTTCTGGCACTGATCAATTATTCAAGCTTTATTCATTTCCAGGACATTTCTGTAAAAAAGAAAAAAAAAGGAAATATTTTTCCCAGTTTAATGCACTCTACCCACATTGGTTATCAATGCCAACTATATAGTCTCAGTCAGATCACCTCTACTCCCTGGAATATATGAGGAGTTTGAGTTTTCTGTAAAGAATAAACAGGAAATCAAGAATGCTTGCTTTCATTTTTACTCCCAGTATGCCTGGATGATTATAAAGTTCAGAATACTACAATTATGAAGTCAAAAAGTGCATGATACCAGAAGAATAAGATTCTGGGTAAATGTCTTTCCTGGGCAGAGAACACGGTGGGTAGAAGAAGTTTGACAGTCTGCATACACTCCTGTAGGAATTATGCACCAAACTGAATCATGAGGGGAACAGATCTTCAATAATCTAAACCCCTGGAGAGTAGACTCAAAACACATTTTTTAAATACATAACTCAAATGCTTATTCTCTTATGACTTCATAGTTTATCTGGTGGAAAAATCTTGGCCAAACTTTCCATTCTTTTTGCCAAATTAAAACTAGATAAATATATAACTCCACGTACAATTACATCGTTTTCTGCAAGTGATTTTTATCAATGTGAAATGATTAACAAGGTCAAATGACAATGATTCAGCTTTAATCAAAATGTTTTTATATTTGATCAAACTCTCATCTTGTCCTTGATTTACCTCAGGTTCACAACCTTTGGTAGTTTAGCCGCTAAGTTGTATCTGTCTCTTGTGACCCAGTGGTCTGTAGCCCACCAGGATCCTCTGTCCATAGGACTCCCCAGGCAATATTACTGGAGTGGGTTGCCATTTCCTTCTCAGGGGATCTTATTGACCCTAGGATCGAACCCACGTCTCCTGCATTGGCAGGCAGATTCTTTACCAACTGAGCCATCAGGGGATCTCATTGCAACCCTAAGTATGCACAGTATTCTATATTTCTCTTAGCTTTTTTATTTTTCCTTCTACTTACATAAGACCCAAATAGCATTTACATTTTATTTTTATGCTTCAGTAATTTAATTCACTGCTGCTAACTTCAATTTTCCTTCCAGTCAATATACCCAACTATGGATGTGCCTTACTGCTTGTTCTCCTGAGGATGATCCTGAGCCTGATACTGGCCCAGTGGTGCAGCCATGTGTTCTCTGGAGACTCCATGTACACAAGCGTGGCTACACTGCTGGTGTTCATTATTAGCATCACAGCCATCATTTGGAGGCAGCTCCAGAGCCCCACTTACCATTTCAAGGTCCCTGCTTTCCTGTCCTCCTACTAGTGAGCATCTCTGTGAAAGTTTATGATGCAAATGACCTAGGCCAAATTTGGTATCTGGAATACAATTGGATTTATCATATACTTTGAATATGGGATCTGACACAGCTGTGGTGGAGAAAAATAACCAACAGTCACCAAACTCCACCTCCCAGACTTTGGACAAAAACCTCCCTAGGGCTGAATCATCTTAACCACAGGAAATAGATGCTACATGGGATTCCTCCAAGCACTGGACTTATCTTTTGGGTCAAGTGGCACTGTAAGGCTCTATGGACTATGAAGTTGGGATGCATTTACAGCCCTGTATACTCATTGCTAGTTGACAAAATGATTTATATGCTGTATAATTTGTAAGTAAACTTGATTTCAATGATTGATAGATATATACAGAAAAGTGCATACTTCATATCTGGGCATCAATATATATTTTCACAGATAGTACAATGTAAGAAGAAACCAGAGAAAAAAGAAAATAACAACCTGCATGTAAAAAAAAAAAAAAGAAAGAAAGAAAGAAAAAGAAAAATGAAACGGATGCCTTTGGAGCTGTGTGACTTTAATAAGTCATGCTGCCTCTCTGAGCTTCACTTTCTTAACTTTCAAGATGTGAAAACAGACCTACTTTTCTGTATCTCATCTAGATCTTAAAGCTATGAAACCAAAGAATGTGTGGAAATGAAAGAGAGATATGCAAGCATTGGCATAGTAAATATAATATGGAAAATATACACTAGGCACCAGCAATAAATAAAATAATACTTTCTCTGTTGTTTTACAATGTTTGCTAAAAGCACAAGGGGCTTTTTTTTAAAGTTGGATCATATTTTTATTTACAAGTTGAGATAATGAAAGCACTAGACTGAAAGAGCAAAAGGGCGGCTACATGAAAGGACAGAAGATATGTTTAGTGAAATAAGTCAGGCTGAGAAAGATATACACTGTATGATATCACTTATATGCAGACTCTGAGATATAATACAAATAAAGGTATATGCAAAGCAGAAACAGACTCACAGATATAGAAAACAAATTTGCAGTTACCAAAGAGGAGAGGGAACAGGAAGGGAGAGGGGACAGTTAGGGGTATGGGATTGACAAACTACTACATAAAAAAGAGTGACAGACTTTATTTGTGTTTTAGGCTCAAAATCACTGTAGATGATGACTGCAGCCATGAAATTAAAAGATGCTTGCTCCTTGGAAGGAAAGTTATGACCAACCTAGACAGCATATTAAAAAACAGAGACATTACTTTGCCAACAAAGGTCTGTCTAGTCAAGGCTATGGTTTTTCCAGTAGTCATGTATGGATGTGAGAGTTGGACTATAAAGAAAGCTGAGCACTGAAGAATTGATGTTTTTGAACTGTGATGTTGGAGAAGACTCTTTCTTGAGAGTTCCTTGGATTGCAAGGAGATCCAACCAGTCCATCCGAAAGGAAATCAGTCCTGAATATTCACTGGAAGGACTGAGGCTGAAACTGAAACTCCACTACTTTGGCCACCTGATGCGAAAAACTGACTCACTGGAAAAGGCCCTGATGCTGGGAAAGATTGAAGGCGACAAGAGAAGGAGACGGCAGAGGATGAGATGGCTGGATGGCATCCCCAACTCAATGGACACGAGTTTGAATAAACTCCGGAAGTTGGTGATGGACAGGGAGGCCAGGCATGCTGCAGTCCATGAGGTCGCAAAGAGTCAGACACGACTGAACGACTGAACTGAGCTGACATAAAAAATAAATAAGCATCAAGGTTACATATTGTATCTGAGTCTGAGTCTGAAGTCACTCAGTCGTGTCCGACTCTTTGTGACCCCATGGAGTGTAGCCTATCAGGCTCCTCCATCCATGGGATTTTCCAGGCAAGAGTGCTAGAGTGGTTTGCCATTTTCTTCTCCAGGGGATCTTCCCGACCTGGGAATCAAACCCGGGTCTCCCGCATTGCAAGAAGACGCTTTAGCGTCTGAGCCACCAGGGAAGCCCTTACATATTGCATAGCATGGGGAATTATACCTATTTTCTTGTAATAACCTATAATGGACTATAATTTGTAAAAATACTGAATCATTATGTTGTACACCAAAAACTTAGACAGTATTATGTCAACTGTACTTGAATTTTAAAAAGAAGAACAAAAGAGAAATCTAGGTATTCTCCTCTGATATATTAAGTTGGACAATAAAACACACACCATGTTACTATGATTATAAATAACTATCATCCTCCTCTCTCTTTATTAAAAAATAGAAAATAAAACCAAATTGTAGTAACACTTGTAACTGAAATAAAGCTTGACATCTTTAAAAAATAAGCCTTTCCACCAAATGTCAAGGATGTTGTGATGAAATGATTTTTACATGAAATGAAATACCAAAAGCTTTGTATTTCTCAAGAGACTAGAACATTTCTAGGAGAGGCTGACTTACATACACACACACACGCACACACACAAACATGAAATCATTAATCAGGAGTGTTTGTACCTCCAAATAATAGGTGTTAGTTTCTAAAATACTTCAGCTGCACATTTCCATGTTGAAGTAATTCTATATATTATATAGTCCTTAGAGAAATAAAGAAATAACTTATGGGAAACAAAGTCAGCCTGGAGAGGGGAAATGTCTGGAATATTCTTCTAAAATGCTAATTGTTCCATACTGGGTGAAACGCCCATTTGGATACTTAAGTGAATTAATATTCACTCCCATTAGTCTTTTTGAAAATTGTTTTCCTTCTTGAAATAAAATTGTTTACATTAACTTCCTCTTAGTATTTTCTTCATGACTTTGGGAAAATCATTGAACAGCTACCTGCCTGTATCATCATTTATAACATTAATCTTCATTTGTTTCCTTAAAAAATATCTACTGCTTGCCTTTTACATACAAAGCAAATGGCTTACTGGTATGTCAGATAGGGTGACAAATTTAGACGTAAGCCACATTGGAATTATTATCTTTAGAGAGAGAGGAAAAATGACATGTATATAAATAATGTGTTCTCAGTGTTATATAAAGAACTATTATACAGGGTTGAAAGTGAAAAATGTCATAAAGAAGTTCAGATAAAGTGCAATGTAAGTTCAGAGCAAGGCAGTATTATTTACCCTAGAGATAAATGGAAGGATTTTGGATAACTTAAAATTTCATCTGGGCAGAAGAGCACAGGTTGAATTTGAAAATACAGAAATAAGAAAGAAGCATATACCAGGCAGAGGTAGACATCCATCAAGGTGTTCAGTTTTCCTGGAACTTAAGATGAAAACATAACAACCCAAAAAATATAGCAATAATGAAATTTGGACCAAAATTGGAAGAAGTGTTGATTTTCAGTGTTATCCATACTGATTTAATACAATCCTGAAATTTTTTGAGGCAGAGACAGAAGAAATTACTCTTTTAGAGAGACTAAATCTGTTATTATATATATAATATTTACATATTTGTACACATATTTTTATATGTGACAGATTATATCTGTATATTTTTTTGTTTAGTCACTAAGTCTTGTTGGACTCTTTTGCCACCCCATGGACAGTAGCCCTCCAGGCTCCTTTGTCGATGGGATTTCTCAGGCAAGAAAGAATGGGTTGCCATTTCCTTCTCCAGGAAATCTTCCTGATTCAGGGACTGAACCTTCATCTCTTGCATTGCAGGCAGAATCTTTACCACTTAGCTACCTGGGAAGCCCATATATGTATGCATATATACAAATGTGTACACACACACATACATTTATATATATATATATAACAGATTTAATTTTCTAAAAATGCATCTGTATGGGTATATATATATATATATATCTGTGTATGCATATATATATATATATATATACACATATATGAATTCACTTCAGTTCAGTTCAGTCACTTAGTCATGTCCAACTCTTTGTGACCCCATGGACTGCAGCACACCAGGGCTCCCTTTCCATCACCAACTCCAGGACTTTATTCAAACTCATGTCCATTGTGTCAGTGATGGTATACAACCTCTCATCCTCTGTTGTCCCCTTCTTCCTCCGTGATCAATCTTTCCCACCATCAAAGTCTTTTCCAATGAGTCAGTTCTTCACATATGGTAGCCAAGGTATTGGAGTTTCAGCTTCAGCATCAGTCCTTCCAATGAATATTCAGGACTGATTTCCTTTTGGATAGACTGACTGGATCTTGCAGTCCAAGGGATTCTCAAGAGTCTTGTCCAACACTACAGTCCAAAAGCATCAATTCTTCAGCCCTCAGGGTTTTTTATAGTCCAACTCTCACATCAATATATGAATACTGGAAAAACCATAGCCTTGACTAGACAGACCTTTGTTGGCAAAATAATATCTCTGTTTTTTAATATGGTGTCTAAGTTGGTCATAACTTTCCTTCCAAGGAGCAAGCATCTTTTAATTTCATGGCTGCTGTCACCAGCTGCAGTGATTTTGGAGCCCCCCAAAATAAAGTCTGTCACTGTTTTCACTATTTCCCCATTTATTTGTCATGAAGTGGTAGGACCAGATGCCATGATCTTAGTTTTCTGAATGTTGAGCTTTAAGCCAACTTTTTCACTCTAATCTTTCACTTTCAAGAGTCTCTTTAGTTCTTCTTCACTTCTGCCATACATGTGGTGTCAACTGCATATCTGATGTTATTGATATTTCTCCCAGGAATCTTGATTCCTGCTTGTGCTTCTTCCAGCCCAGCGTTTCTCATGATGTACTCTCCATATAAGTTAAATAACCAGGGTGACAATATACAGCCTTGACGTACTCCTTTTCCTATTTGGAACCAGTCTGTTGTTCCATGTCCAGTTCTAACTGTTGCTTCATGACCTGCATACAGGTTTCTCAAGAGGCAGGTCAGGTGGTCTGGTATTCCCATCCCTTTAAGAAATTTTCCAGTTTTCAGTGATCCACACAGTCAAAGGCTTTGGCAGTCAATAAAGCAGAAATATATGTTTTTCTGGAACTCTCTTGCTTTTTCGATAATCCAACAAATGTTGGTAATTTGATCTCTGGTTCCTCTGCCTTTTCTAAAACCCACTTGAACATTTGGAAGTTCACGATTCACGTATTTTTGAAGCCTGGCTTGGAGAATTTTGAGCATTACTTTACTAGCGTGTGAGATGAGTGCAATTGTGCAGTAGTTTGAGCATTCTTTGGCATTGCCTTTCTTTGGGATTGGAATGAAAACTGACCTTTTCCAGTCCTGTGGCCACTGCTGAGCTTTCAAATTTGCTGGCATATATTCACTAACTGAATGTATAAAGGAATTCCCAGAACATTCATTGCAAAGACTTGGAGAGAATCATCTCACTTTTTTCATCAGCAACCTTATGTACACTGTTCACCTTATCAGTAATAACAGATAATAAACATAATGAGTTCTATCATAGCTTATTTACCTGAACATCAAAGCAATGCTTGCTGTCATAAACTACTTTACTGAGGACAAGAACAGAAAATAGGTGACAATAGATTTTTCTCAAGTAAATTAGTTACTAAATATATTAATATTAGAAGAAAATTTAATTTTTAAGATTTGAAGCATTGTATCACATGAGAATAAATGGTACTAGATTAGAGGAAAACCAGATGGCATAGAGTCCATCTGGGAGTGAGCACTGTCCTGTGATTTTCAAGGAGAAAATATATATAAGTACAAACAAGGCCAATTTATCCAGACTCACATCAGCCGAATCTTCCTTTGCAATGTCAATTGTCCTCTGATTCAGTGTAATGTATTCACACCTTCCTGTTCATTTCCCCTATGCTTAAATTCCTTCATGCAAGCATCACAAATCTGAAAGGTGGCTTGTCAAAATGTTTTTTTGTGACTTTTCTATACATTTTCTT
The DNA here is from genome assembly GCF_014754425.2 of Oryx dammah. Taxonomy (NCBI): domain Eukaryota; kingdom Metazoa; phylum Chordata; class Mammalia; order Artiodactyla; family Bovidae; genus Oryx; species Oryx dammah. Next base: position 62,436,487 of record NW_024070212.1, on the reverse strand, counting down.
TTCTCCAGAAAAACTCACAGAGGCATTTCAGCTCAGGTGTTGATGCTACCTAATTCCATACCCAGCCCATTACCTATGGTCCATCTTTGCTGCTTCAAATAGCATCTCACCATGATGAAATAGCATCTCTCATCTCCCTGTAATCATTTCCACCCATCTTTGCCTTATTTTATTTTGTGGTCTGGGACCATGCATTAAAAATATTTGTGTTTAACTGTTTACACATGGTACACATTGAAAAAATTAGAAAATAAGTGAGTAAATAAATAAATGGCCCATTTGAGAAAAAGTACAACCTGAGGAAAAAATGCTATTTTCCAGTCCTGTCCCAGATGTATTTTGAAATCACACCATCTTCTTATTTTACATTGGAACAAAAGCATTTCCAGTCCTTCATGTGGTTAGAAATCTAAACACTGCCAAAGATACATCTCTCATTTCACACTTCAGAAATGATGCAAAAGATCATTTTATCCCCCTAGGGCTTGAAATAATGGGTAGTCTTTGCATGTGCTCCAGTTGGAAAAGGCTACAGATTACCTACTGTTCCTTTTACCCATACTTACTCGTTCACCAAATCATCACCACTAAAAGCTTCATTTTTTAACAAGGAGAAAAAACAAAAGTGAGAGCAAAACACTTGTAAATGTGTTAACTGCTAAGTAAATGTTAATTATCCATTCAAAGTGGCAGTCGGTCTCTTTTGTGTATACTAAGTGCTTGGAATATGTTGTGTGAGGTTATTCACCTCCAAAGCCAGGCAGATTTTGTAAACTTCTCTTTCAAAGCATATCATGTGCAAGATTTTACACCAGCTCTTCAGAGAGAAGGCATAATATCAATCCAGCAAGTAAATAAATAAATGATGCTTGCAGACAGGGCTCCAGGTAATTTCCTTTTATCTCCTTTTGTTTTTGTTTGAAGTTTAGATATTAGTTGATTTTATCCTTCCGCATACTTTATTAGTGCTGATTAATTTAGATGTGATTTTCTTTTTCAAGTGCAAAAGGTACAATTTTCTGAGTAATGCAATTATCAGTTTACTTACAAAAATTATAATAGTTGAGTCACTAACACAAGTATTGAATGAACTATATTTAACAGTTTTTGGTGAAATGGGAAGTCAAGGGATTATGTAAGTACTATTTACAGACTCGGAAACCATTTACTTGCTTCAGTGAGTTTGGGCTGGTTCCTTCCATTATCTAAGCTTTCATGTCTTGTCTATAAAAGTGTGATGACAAACCCTAATGTACAGGGATGTCATGAGGACATAACTTAGTTTCCTGTTACATAGTAGTACTCTTCAACTGTTTTATTTTAGCCTAATCTAAATCAAACTGTTTAATGCAAATTATCCAGGTTCACTGTTACAGGGATCCAAATATGCTTTCAATTCAGTTGATTTTTGTTAAGCAAGTCTCCTTATGAAGCCAACAGTGAATTCTATAATTCTATATGGGCTCAATATAATTAGTATCTCCCCAAACTAATTTTCACTAAGCATTATAAATGAACATAATTGGTATTAAGAGAAAACTGTTGATAGTCTGTGTTCACTCATTAAATGAAGGTACACATTTAGGTCTTTTCTCTCCCTTAACTGTCAAGCATTCTCTAAGTCAATGATTCACTTCCCTTGCTGCTATATCCAGAACACATGCTCTAACATAGCTACCAACAAATATGTATTTAATGTCAACAAAGTATAAAGATGTTACACACAAAACACATCCCACACCCACAAAGGGTTCTGTTGATGGTGATGCTTACTTGACAATATAACTGACAGTTTTAGGCAGGAAAGTTGCTGAAATTTCATTGTACATTCTTTTCTATATTTTGATTTTTAAAGTATATTCATGTGTAATATTTAAAATAACTAAAGAAAAAATATTATGACAGAGATGTTAAACTGGAGTGAGAAAGATATTATGCACATAGGAAGCACCCTATCTTTGGCCTGCTGCTCTGCTATAGTCATTTTGAATGTTTTAATAATTGTTGGATAAGGGGTTCTGAATTTCTATTTTTCACTGAGCCTGCCTATTATATAGATGGACCTTCATATATATAAAGGTGGCATTATAAGGTAGAATGTGTTAAAAAAAAATAAAAAAGAGCAGTACTCAAAGCATTGATAGGATGAAAAGAAAACCAAATATTGTGTCTAATAGGCTAAAGTAAATGAAACAAACTAACAAGAACAGTTTTTGCAAGGCATGTTCTTACTGCTGCAAATGGTCCAGCCTCTAATGTGTCTTTACTCATTTTCAAATAAACCAAGCCCTCTATTCCAACCTAAAGATGATTAGAATTCTATGGTTACGAGGTTTTTCAACTTTGGAGCACTAACATTTTAAAGTAGCATCTGTTCACTCAGATAGAATAGGTTCTGAAGTGCAAACTAATACCTTTTAGTAATCAAGAGTGTGGATGTTTGATTAACTTTGTGAAAGTTAATTCCCCTCTCCTTTAAATTTAAATGTTCTACCCTTCTAATATGCGGCCAGCATTGCCCTTTTGAAAGACCCCTTTGGGAACTGATCATGTCTATAATTCATGCAATAGGAACAACTTGTTGTCAATTGACTGACAAGACACTGTCAGATGGGTCACTTTGTGACACCTTTGAACTTAATTGGTACAAATTGTCAAAATCTTAGAGTTGCTTCTGAATGCACAAGGTTATTGATCTAAGCCATCAAACTAAGTTACATCAAGAAGATATGCACCATAAAATCTAACTTCTTGAAAATCATTATAGACTCATGAATGGACTCTTGTAAAACTGGAGAGATTGTTCAGCCCCAATGCCCCCTTTGTTCATATCCCTCTTCTAAATTATACACATACACATACACATACTGATTTGAGCATGTGGACATGATGCGTTGTGCCTAGCTTTTCTTAAGAGAGAGACTGAAATTTGGGCCAACTGACTTAGGAAGCCAAGCTATGGCAGCTGACTGCTTCAGCAAACAGATATGTAGAGATGCCACAGTGGCAAATGGCGCTGAAAGGCACGAGAAAAGTGGGACAGGAAAAGTGCTGGGCAACACACAGGATGATTGATGGCATGCCTCTTTTGCTGGGTGCCATCTGTTGAAGAGTACAAGGAAATAAATGGATAGAGTGTAATCTTTAAATAGCTTGTTACTTTTATGAAATCAATCAGTGTAATAGAACTTAAAGTGTACATGTCTACTTGCCCTCCCAGATTCCAGCCCTTTTCTTCTCTTGTCAAAAATATTTTTCATAAGTGAAAAGAGGTCTGTTGCCATATGTGCTTTAATATGCTAATTTTTAAAGCTTATATTTTCTTTTCCTTACCAAGTCAAGAAGATGAAAAAAATTCAATTGCATAGATTCTATTTCAAAAGTCACTTGAGAAAAGATTTCCAGAAGAAGTTATTTCCCATTTTGCAGTTGATTATTTCATTCACTCACACTCCCTGGTGTTCAAAGCTGTAACTTTAATTTATAGTAGAAAATGAATAGTCAAAATAGACTAATATCACTGTGCATTTTAGACACCAGAATTGTAAAAAACCTTGATTGTACCTGTCATTGATGGGCCCTTAATTTGAGTAAGATTTCTTAACAACTTATATGTTTATTAAAACCTGCTTTAATTCCCAGTACTTGCAACCCATCTCTTCTCTCTGCCTAACTCTCCTAGAGAAAATTAAATGATTTTATATGTACATCAACATCTGTTGTTTAAAAGTCCTAAAGTCATTTGAATTAACGTGAGAGTATTTTTCAGTGAAATGTCACCAATGCTTTCTATATTGAGTACAGTGGAGAAGTCTCATATATTGATGGTAAGGTCCAGCTTATATTTTAACACAAAAATATACATCATTATTGATGAAGGGAAACGTGTCTACATTTCCATAAAGAATTTGCATAAATCTCCAGAGCAATAGGACTTTAAAATAGCCTATGAATTTTTTTCTCTTGCAAGTCAAGCTCCTACAATGAATTTAAAATAAGATAGGTTAGGTCTGTACTATAAAATGAAAACTCACATATTTTCAACTGCATGTGTTAGAAAACAGATGGAAAGATAACATTCTATTCTTTCATTCATTCATTCATTTCTTAAGGCTGTTTACACTGATTTCAAATGTTATTACATGTCAACACCAGCATTAAGCCAGGATTTAAGCAGTTAATGTGTAAAGATGAGCTCAGTCTTATCAAAAGAAAATAATTTATTAAATTCAATACAACAATTTACAGTGATTATAGGTCTTTGTTGTAAAGCAAAATTTCATTAACCAGATATTTATTTAGAGAGAAAAAGTGCTGTAACATCTTTAATGAAGTTTTAAAGGTACTGCTTTGGGCCTTGAAATAATCGGATGGTAACTTCTGTGAATCTGGTTTTTTAAAAAAATCTAGGATCTCTTTGCTTCCTATCCCCAGTGTCTCACCAATAAAATGGAGTTTCTTTGAGCTCAGTCCTAATACTCTTATAGCATAGAGAAAAAAAAAAATTAAACCATCTGAAATAAGAACTTAGTTATTTCTCCTTCTCTGTCTGATTTACTTAACTTAGTATGACACTCTCTAGGGCCATCCATGTTGCTGCAAATGACATTATTTCACTCTTTTTAATGGCTGAGTAATATCCTGTACCTATATGTATCACATCTTCTTCATCCATTCCTCTCTTGATGCACAAGGTTATCAACCCAAGCCATCGAACTAAGTTACATCAAGAAGAGATGCACCATACAGTCTAACTTCTTGAAAATCTTTATAGACTCTATAGACATATAAACATTTAGGTTGCTTCTGTGTCTTGACTGTTGCAAACAGTGCTGCAATGAACATTGGGGTGCATGTATATTCAGATCACGTTTTTCTCCAAATATATGCCCAGGAGTGGAATTGCAATGTCATGTGGTAACTCTGTTTTTAGTTTTTTAAGGACCCTCCATAGTGTTCTCCATAGTGGCCTTACCAATTTACATACGCACTGACAGCGGAGGACAGTTCCATTTTCTCTGCATCTTCTCCGGCATTTATTGTTTGTGGATTTTTTGATGATAGCCATTCTGGCTCGTTTGAGGTGACATCCCATTGTGGTTTTGATTTGCATTTCTCATATAATTAGTGATGTTAAACATCTTTTCATGTGCCTATTGGCCAACTGTTTTTATTCTACGGAAACGTGTCTGTTTAGGTCTACTCAGGGCCGGCGGAGCCTGGTGGGCTGCCGTCTATGGGGTCGCACAGAGTCGGACACGACTGGAGTGACTTAGCAGCAGCAGCAGCGGCCCATATTTTGAGTGAGTTGTTTGTTTTGATGCTGTTTAGCACCATGAGCTGTTTGTAAATTTTGGAGGCTAATCCTTTATGGGTCGCCTCATTTGCAGATATTTTCTCCCAGTCTGTGGGTTGTCTTTTCATTTTGTTTATTGTTTCCTTTGTTGTGCAAAACCTTTTGAGTTTAAGTAGGTCCCATTTATTTTGCTTTTATTTCCAATATTCTGGGAGATAGATCAAAAAATATATTGCTGTGATTTATGTCAGAGTGCTCTGCCTATGTTTTCTGGAGTTTTATAATGTTAGGTCTCACATTTAGGTCTTTAATCCATTTTGAGATTATTTTTGGATGATATCTTTTATATTTGGAATCTAAAAAGAAATGATACAAGTGACCTTACTTACCAAAAGAAACAGACTCATACATTTTGAGAATGAATTTATGGTTTCTTGAGGGATGGGATAGTTAGGGAGTTGGGAAGAACATATACACACTGCTATATTTAAAATAAATAACCAAATATGACCTACTGAATAATACATGGAACTCTACTCAATGTTGTGTGGCAGCCTGGATTGGAGGGGAGTTTGAATGAGAATGGATACATGTACAGGTATGGCTGAGTCTGTAGACAGTTCACCTGAAAGTATCACAACATTGTTTGTTAACCAGCCATATCCCAATACAAAATACAAAGTTAAAAAGAAATAAGAACTTAGTAAAAATTATAAACCTAACTGGATACCACCAATCTGAGCAGTCAAAAAATATTTCTTAAAAACTCAGTAATTAAAGTCAGAAAGATTTTTTGAAAGAAATTTAGCATGTGAACAGAAATCAAGTTCAAAGCTAGTTCCTTCTCCTTCTAATATCAGCTACAGACTTCCAGAACATGATCCTGCTTTGATTTACTCCAGTATGTTGGGCTGTGCTGAAATCAAGGCAGTTAATAATACATTAATCCAGGCCTCTCCATCAATTCATTAAATATTTAATATTTATTGAGATCTTACTAGATTCTCTGCTAGGCAATGTATTAGTATTTGGGCTTACAGACATAAAAGATACAGTCCATACATACCATTGGAAAGAATTTAAAAAGTAAAGAAAGAAATTAAAACATAAAATGTCATTCCAAACACCTGAAAAGCATTTTCCTAATCTCTACCATACTGGCTTGTTACTACTATTGTAAATAGACAAGTAAGTAAATAATTGTTATTCAAGTGAGAATTGGAATGACAGCCTCATATAGAAAACAGACAAATGTGAGATCAGTTCCAGTGATGTGCATGTGTTTGTGGTTTCACAGCAGGAGTGTTGCTTGAAAGATTTCATGTGTTCCAAATTGCTGAACTGTGTCTGCTTTTTGCTCTAGCCAAAGGAACATGCTGCTTTGGGGCAGGGGTACTAAATAATAGTGGTTGAACTGGAGAAAGCAGTTGAAAAAAGGAAGAAGTAAGATCAGAGGCATAGGAGAAAGAAAGTAGTACAGCTTTCTTACCAAAGTTCAAGGGTGTGGGGGAGGAAGAATATAAAATATATATGGGATTATCCAGTCTTCCCAAGTGGTACTAAAGAACCTGCCTGCAATGCAAGAGCTGCAGAAAATGGAGCTTTGATCCCTGGATCAGGAAGATCCCTGGAGGAGGGCATGGCAACCAACTCCAGTATTCTTACCTGGAGAATCCCATGGATAGACGAACCTGGTGGGCTACAGTCCACAGCGTCTTAAAGAGTTAGACATGACTGAAGAGACTTGGCCAACACAGGAATATTCACACTGTTACAAACTAATAATGAACACACCTATTAAGCGTAGACAACCACCTAGAACAGCAAAGTTGGAAGAACAGGTGGGTTTTTCATCTTGCTATTATCTTGTCCCCTTCTTTAGTGCCTGTGGTATACATATATATTCTTATGCATATATGTTATTAATCAAAATTTCCTCCACAACCTAATTTTAAGAATGCATACAGGTAGGAAGCACTTGTCTCTCCAGTATCATATCATTTCTAAGTGTCTTGGGCAGTGCCACACCATGACTGTGATATTGCTCTATAAACTCAGGCTGACATTACAGAACAAGGAGGTCAGGAGTGTAAAACAGTTATAAGAACAGACAAGGGTCAGAAGAGAACCCCTGATGAGAAGAGAGAGAAGAAGAACTTCTCTAACAAGATGAGGTGAAATTATGGTAATAAATAAGAAAGAAAAAACCATAAATACTGTTGCTGCTGCTGCTGCTAAGTCGCTTCAGTCGTGTCCGACTCTGTGTGACCCCATAGACGGAAGCCCACCACTCCTCTGTCCCTGGGATTCCCCAGGCAAGAACACTGGAGTGGGTTGCCATTTCCTTCTCCAATGCATGAAAGTGAAAAGTGAAAGTGAAGTCGCTCAGTCGTGTTTGACTCCTCGCAACCCCATGGACTGCAGCCTATCAGGCTCCTCCATCCTTGGGATTTTCCAGGCAAGACTACTGTTAGAGCCCTCTAAACACCTAGTAGAATATCTTATGCCCGGTACATACTCCATAAATATTGATACTTGCTATCATGTGGGTCTCAGTGTTGGTCATAGTTCTTCTACTCGACCTCAATATGCCAACCACATTCTCCACCCAGTTCCCATTGAACATGGGGCCCAGGAACCTTACACCAGGCATAGAGGAAGGGATGTTAAGTAGCAAGTGGACATATTTCATTGTTTTTAATTAACTGATTCTATACTTTGATTAAAATGCTGCATTATATTTTCAAAATATGTGAGTACAAGTAAATTATTTTGCAAGTATATTGGTAAAATATTTTGAGAGCAAAGTTGTGATCTTAAGGAAATTGATATTTTTATTTACAAGTACAATTATTTATGTATCAATAAAAATAACATTTAAAATTTTGTGTTAGAAATGAACTTAGATGATAGTGTGCATATACTACATGAAGAAACAAAGCATACTTTAAAATATTTGACAGTAAGTTCTTTCCAAAAAGTAAAGGGGAGATATTTCAACAATGTGTCCAAAAAAGAAAAGACAACCATAAAAGTGTTTGATATGTGTAACTACAAGATTTTATAAAGCAGAGACATCACTTTGCAGACAAAGGTCCAAACTATGATATTTCCAGTAGTCATGTACAGATATGAGAGCTGGACCATAAAGAAGGTTGCACACTGAACATTGATGCTGGAGAAGTCTCTAGAAAAATCCCTTGGACAATCAAGGGACAATCTAGGAGATCAAACCAGTCAATCCAAAAGGAAATCAACCCTGAATATTCACTGAAAGGACTGATGCTGAAGCTGAAGCTCCAGTACTTTGGCCACCTGATACAAAGAGCCAACTCATTGGAAAAGACCCTGATGCCCTGATGCTGGGAAAGATTTAGGGCAGGAGGAGAAGGGAACGACAGAGGATGAGATGGTTGGATGGCATCACTGACTCAATGGACTTGAGTTTCAGCAAACTCTGGGAGATAGTGAAGGATAGGGAAGCCTTGGATGCCACAGTTCTTGGGGTCACAAAGAGTGGGACACAACTTAGCAACTGAAAAACAAAAACAAGGTTTTATGAATAGATGATATCCATGAACACAGAAAACATTTATTTAAAGGAGTCCAATAACTCAATCTTAAGGCCCATCATTAAGCAAAATGGACACTAAAGAAATGCTCTCAAAATGCAAATAGACTTGACTAGTTTAAGGTCCCTCTCTGGAGTCCTATCCTTTAAGACATTAAGAACTGAATTGGAAATAAAATTATTGACTATATTCAGTTCAGTTCAGTTCAGTTGCTCAGTCATGTCCAACTCTTTGCGACCCCGTAAACCACAGCACACCAGGCTTCCCTGTCTGTCACCAGCTCCCGGAGTTTACCCAAATTCATGTCCATTGAGTTGGTGATGCCATCCAACCATCTCATTCTCTGCCGTCCCCTTCTCCTCCTGCCTGCAATCTTTCCCAGCATCAGGGTCTTTTCAAATGAGTCAGCCCTTTGCATCAGGTGGCCAAAGTACTGGAGTTTCAGCTTCAACATCAGTCCTTCCAATGAACACCCAGGACTGATCTCCTTTAGGATGGACTGGTTGGATCTCCTTGTAGTCCAAAGGACTCTCAATAATACCAGTTTAAAAAACATGTGTCATTTAAATAAGTAAGTCCAGATGACCCAAATTAAATCAATCTAATTTCTATGACACATTCATTTTCTTTCCAGATGTTTCAATTTCCAACTGAATAATTTCTGGCAAGGTAACTGAACTACTGGTGTTATTTATTTATTTGTTAATTCAGTCCTTTGTATATCTAATCATTAGGGGTTTTTTGCCATATAGTTGAATAATGAATTTTAACAATAACTTTTGGCAAGTTATGTAAAAACACTATGGCATATATATTTGTAAATATATATCATCAGATGCTATTGTAGGACTAATGTTGGAATTGACTAAGAAGCTGTGAGTTCATTGTGCCAGCTGAAGCTAAGAGGACAGGTTTTTATTTCAATTTAAATAAAACCTGAAGATATTGCTGTGGAAACCTGGCTCAAGCTGTCTGGCATTCTGTCTAGAAGAGAATCTTTGACAGTATTCTTCTTTAGGCTACCAGTTTTTCTAAGTTAACATTAAACATTTAATTCTCCATACAATGTAATTCACCAGGATCTTGCAATTGTTTCATCTGCTTCCCTCTTTCCTATCTTTCCTAAAAGTTCATTCAACTCTAGATCCTTATAAAGTTGCAAAATGAATCATCTACACTTTGCTGACAGTTCTTTTTGAATTCAATGTGGTATTGTCATTCACAACTGGAAAGCACCATGTGATTACAGGTTACTACAGAACTCAGAGCTCAAAGTAGTAAATATTCTTAAACCTAATGGGGACATTTAAAAAATGTGCTTCTTAACTTTATTTTCATGTAAGTTTTCACTGGTTGGGAATTATCAGTCAAAGTGAAAGGTGGATTAAGAAGCATTTGTAGCTTCTGATCTGCTTATAACAAAAACAGTCTGCTTTACATCTGCTTTATAGGAAGAAAGTACTCCCTCCACAAAATGCTTAGAACATATCAAGGGAGAAAGTCACAATCTCAAATGGACTAGCTTTTCACTTCTTGTTTGCATGGGGCTCTTGGATTTTCATGTCTTGATATTTAATAAAATAATTTTCCCACACCCCATAGTTTCACAATTTTTGGGAGTTGCTGCTTCTCTTCTTACTGCAATCAACAGCCACCACTTCTACAGTAACTTTATAGAGGGTCACTCACAAATAATAACACATTCCAAAAGCAAAACTGTTGGATTATTCAATCACTTATCTATGAATGTCTTTTGATAATTTCATGAGGTCTTGTGAGTTTCTTAAACAGATCCTTCAGTTATTCAACACCATCTCAGGTCTTATTATTAATATCTGCTCAATCCCCTTGGCTTGAATTTAAGACAACTCTGTCGCTCCTTTTTATTTTTTATAAAGTGTGTTGGGGATAAAAACCATGAGAGTTTATAAAATATTTTATATTTACCATGTACTTTGGGATCTCTTCTAGTTTTGAAAGGAAAATTTCTGTTAAAAATGTAAAATTATCTTCGATTTCTCACCTTTTATTTGAGAGCCTTTGTTTCTGCCCTAAGATTTAGCTTCTTCACCTTTCCTTAACAGAGTAAGCTTTCAATATAAAAACTGCTGATTTATTTCTTATTCCACAATTATTTTTTCCTCTTTGTATCACATTGCTCATATTCCCTTTCCTCATTCAACTTATCTGGCTTCTTTGAAATTTCTTCAAGCTTTCTGAAGCAAAAGTTTAACTAAGGCTTGCTATGTACAAGATATTATGCTGTGATAGAGGCAGTTTTAGTGACTATGTTTCTTGCTCTTTGCTTTCATGTGAAATAATAACAATGTGAGAGAAGTCAAAGGTTTTCATGTGTTGCTTCACCATTTTCTTTTGTCTTTTTTCCTGGAAATGAGAGACCCCTCATATCCTCCTAATCTGAATGGTCAAAGACTATAAATACTCTTTCCAATCAAAAACTTTTTCTTACAAGAAGACAAGCCTTATAGATTAAGGTTAAATATGGAATGCTCTTGTAGGTTATAAATATGAGTAACAGATATAACATAGACTTTATTCTCATTTGGCATAAATAAATAGAGTTGTAATTCAGAGTTTAACAATTGAATAAACCAAAATGTTGCAACTGAATTAAAATAAAGGAAAATACTGAAATTCTATCTAATAGAATACTATTATAATCATCATTTTTAATAAGTCTCATGAGATTACCTATCAAAATTTTTAAATGGTAAATATCCAAGAGGAGTCTTGCCTGGAGAATCCCATGGACGGAGGAGCCTGGTAGGCTGCAGTCCATGGGGTCATGAAGAGTCGGACACTACTGAGTGACTTCACTACCACTTTTCACCTTCATGCATTGGAGAAGGAAATGGCAACCCACTCCAGTATTCTTGCCTGGAGAATCCCAGGGACAGAGGAGCCTGGTGGGCTGCTGTCTATGGGGTTGCACAGAGTCGGACAATGACTGAAGCGACTTAGCAGCAGCAGTGGGGAATATCATAGATTGGTTCCTTCAAAAGCATTGCTGAAGAAAAGGACTTCAGTGGAAGCATGGCTAAGGAATAAGGTAATGGCAAAACCTTATATTCTATTAATGATACCATCAAGAAAATGAATAGACAATTTACTGCATAGGATAAAATATTTACCAATCAAAAATCTAATAAAGGACTTTTATCTAGAATATACAAAAAACACATAACTCAATAATAGAAAGACAAGTAACTCAATTAAAAAAAATGGAAAAAAGTATTTTAACAGATACTGCCCCAAAGATAAACAAATTATCAATAAGCACATGAAAAATGATCAACATCATTAGTCTTCAGTGAAATGCAGTCAAAACCACAATGAGATACCACTTCATATATACTAAAATTGCTATAACCAAAAGAACAGAAAATAAAAAATTTTGGCAAAGATAAAGAGGTATTGATGCTCATATGTTGCTGCTGTGCTAAGTCACTTCAGTTGTGTCCGATTCTCTGTGACCCCATGGACTGTAGCCTGCCAGCCTCTTCTGCCCATGGGTTCTCCAAGCAAGAGTACTGGAGTGGGTTGCTATTTCCTTCTCCACATAAGTTGCTTAGGGGCATGCAAAATAGTGCAGCTAGTTTGGAAAACAGTTGGGCCATTCCTCAAAATGTTCATCATAAAGTTCCCAAGTGTACTGTGCTTAGTTGCTCAGTCGTGCCTGATGCTTTGTGACCCCATGAACTATAAGCCTTCCAGGCTTCTCTGGCCATGGAGATTCTTCAGGAAAGAATACTGGAGTAGGTTGTCATGCCCTCCTCCAAGAAATCTTTCCAGTCCAGTGATAAAACCCAGGTCTCCTGCATGGCAGACAGATTCTTTACCATCTGAACCACCAGGGAACCCCAAGAATACTGGAGTGGGTAGCCTATCCGTTCTCCAGGGGAACTTCTCGAAAGTTTCATAAGACAAAGCAATTCTACTCCTATGTATATACCAATGAGCAGTGAAAACATAAATCCACATAAAACTCTGTACATAAATATTCACAGAAGCATTATTAGCAATAACCAATAACTAGAAACAACTCAAATGTCCATCAACTAATGACTGTATAAATAAAATGTGACAGGTATATCTACATAATGAAATATTATTTAACAATAAAAGAAATGAAGTTATGATGAATACTACAAAATGGTGGAATCTCGAAGACATACACTCAGTCAAAAAAGCCAGTCAAAAAGGGTTATATACTATATATTTCCATTTTTATAAATTGTTAGAAATTTATAGAAACAGAAAGTTGACCAGTATTTGCTAAGTGCTTGGGACTGTAGGGAAAATGGGTAGTGGCTACACTTTGTGTCAGAAAATATCTCAGAACTAGAATTTATTGATGGTTGCTCAACTCTAACAATATACTATCAAAATTTTAAAACCAACAAGTACAAAAACAAAAAAATTGCACTGTATCCTTTAATTGGATAAAATTTAATGTACAAAAATTATATCTCAACAGGCTCTTTTTTAAAGTAATTGTGAGGATGTAATAGTAATTACTACTCTCAAATTTAATTAAACCCCAAATAAAAACATTAGATATTAATATAAGGAAAACTTGTCATTGATTCATGCTAAGTCGCTTCAGTATGTCCAACTCTTTGAGACCCTATGGGCTGTAGCCCACCAAGCTCCTCTGTCCATAGGATTCTCCAGGAAAATTACTGGAGTGAGTTGCCATGCCCTCCTCCAGGGCATCTTTCTGACTCAGAAATGGAAACCGTGTCTCTTATGTCTCCTGCATTGACAGACAGGCTCTTTATACTAGTGCCACCTGGGAAACCCCTTGTTCTTAGCAGCTTCTGGTTTAAGTATTTTGCATTTAGTTTCTCTATGTATAAAACTGAGCACTAAAACAACATTAAGTACATTTCTCAATAACCAACAATTTCACTTAGAAGCCCCATAACTTATAACTGTACCCTTTATTAAACTATCCTATCCAATTTCAATAATGGAAATCCCAGAGCAGTCCAGGAAACTGTCAAGGACAGTAGTTTGCTGGCTTCTATTTATGGCAGAACAAGTAGAGCACAGTGCAATCACATATTGTCACAATCTGCCCTCCACATAAACAAGGGCAGGGGAACATCAAAAGCAGCACTGGATCTTACTTTAACAGACATTGCCAGGGTGTCTTTATGCAGTCTTCTCATATATTAGAGCCTAGGGAAAGTAACAAGATTAACCATCTATTAATTACTAAATGACTGTGCTTCTTTACTGAAGATCATAAGCAAGTCTAAAATACACCACAAGAAATTAAGTATAAAACTCTGGTAAATCTAACGTTCTATCATTGTCTTTAAAAGCATTCTCCTTCAGGCAGATGTCACTAATTTGGTCTGCCTCTAAATTTAGGCTTAATTTTGGTATCTAAGACTTTAAGAAGTGAAGTTGAAATCCAAGGCTGCCTAATTTATCTCTAATCTAAAGCCAGAAATTATGTTATGAACACTTGTAGAAGAAAAAACTCAAGTAAATCTCAGAAATTTTTTTTTCTCTCCATTTTTTCAGGGACGCTCACAATCTTACTCAAAAATAAATACACATGAGTTGATGAATAAACATCATATGCAACTTTGGAATTTCCCTTTTAGAAGTTAAAAACTTTCAAAAAGATAGCAGACTGCATTACAAAGATTTTGTTTCTTTTTTTTTTTAGTCTTTTGCAATAGTAAGCAAAGTTATTTACATCATTATATCAAGTTCTTGCATTAAAGTCAAAATAAACTCACAATGACTGATTTTTTAAAAGTTACTTTTAATTACAGACTGGAATTTAATTGATTTTATATAATAATAAATGTATGGTTCTGTCAAGAAATCACAGAGTATCTGCTTAGTAAAAAAGAAAGAAACTATCAACAGAACAAATGATTCTAATATGGAAATAGCCTGAACTATTCAGTAACATTATGTCCAATAGCATATATTAGACCATGCTTCTTAACCAATATAATAGGATGACAGAGGAGAAATTACAGAGTGAATAACCTTCAGTTCAGTTCAATTCAGTTCAGTTCAGTCTCTCAGTCATGTCCGACTCTTGGCGACCCCATGAATCGCAGCACGCCAGGCTTTCCTGTCCATCACCAACTCCCGGAGTTCACTCAAACTCATGTCCATCGAGTCAGTGATGCCATCCAGCCATCTCATCCTCTATCGTCCCCTTCTCCTCCTGCTCCCAATCCCTCCCAGCATCAGAGTCTTTTCCAATGAGTCAACTCTTCTCATGAGGTGGCCAAACTACTGGAGTTTCAGCTTCAGCATCAGTCCTTCCAATGAATATTCAGAACTGATCTCCTTTAGGATATACTGGTTGGATCTCCTTGCAGTCCAAGGGACTCTCAAGAGTCTTCTCCAACACCACAGTTCAAAAGCATCAATTCTTCAGTGCTCAGCTTTCTTCACAGTCCAACTCTCACATCCATACATGACCACTGGAAAATCCATAGCCTTGACTAGACAGACCTTTGTTGGCAAAGTAATGTCTCTGCTTTTTAATATGCTATCTAAGGTGGTCATAACTTTCCTGCCTAGGTGTAAGTGTCTTTTAATTTCATGGCTGCAGTCACCATCTGCAGTGATTTTGGAGGCCAAAAAAATAAAGTCTGATACTGTTTCCACTGTTTCCCCATCTATTTTCTCATGAAGTGATGGGACCACATGCCATGATCTTCATTTTCTGAATGTTGAGCTAAGCCAACTTTTTCACTCTCCTCTTTCACTTTCATCAAGAGGCTTTTTAGTTTCTCTTCATTTTCTGCCATAAGGGTGGTGTCATCTCCATATGTGAGGTTATTAACATTTCTCCTGGCAATCTTGATTCAGGTTTGTGCTTCTTCCAGCCCAGCATTTCTGATGATGTACTCTGCATAAAAGTTAAATAAGAGGGTGACAATACAGCCTTGACGTACTCCTTTTCCTATTTGGAACCGGTCTGTGGTTCCATGTTCAGTTCTAACTGTTGCTTCCTGACCTGCATACAGGTTTATCAAGAGGCAGGTCAGGTGGTCTGGTGGTCCCATCTCTTTAAGAATCTTCCACAGTTTATTGTGATCCACACAGTCAAAGGCTTTGGCATAGTCAATGAAGCAGAAATAGATGTTTTCCTGGAACTCTCTTGCTTTTTCACCTATCCAACAGATGTTGGCAATTTGATCTCTGGTTCCTCTGCCTTTTCTAAACCCAGCTTGAGCATCTGAAATTTCATGGCTCAATAAAGGACAGAAATGGGATGGACCTAACAGAAGCAGATGATATTAAGAGGTGGCAAGAATAGACAGAACTGTACAAAAAAGATCTTCACAACCCAGATAATCATGATGGTGTGATCACTCACCTAAAGCCAGACATCTCGGATTGTGAAGTCAAGTGGGCCTTAGAAAGCATCACTACGAACAAAGCTAGTGGGGGTGATGGAATTCCAGTTGAGCTATTTCAAATCCTGAAAGATGATGCTGTGAAAGTGCTGCACTCAATTTGCCAGCAAATTTGGAAAACTCAGCAGTGGCCACAGGACTGGAAAAGGTCAATTTTCATTCCAATTCCAAAGAAAGGCAATGCCAAAGAATGTTCAAACTACTGCACAATTGCCCTCATCTCACATGCTAGTAAAGTAATGCTCAAAATTCTCCAAGCCAGGGTTCAGCAATACGTGAACCGTGAACTTCCATATGTTCAAGTTGATACCTTTATTCATGTATATATTTACTTATATCTGCTGCATTCCCTAAAAAGTATTTATGTGCCTACTATAAAAGACTTGTGAATGGGCAGGAAGCGTTTGTAAAGATATGAGAACCCTTTAAATTTGGAAAGAGAAAAGAGATAAAATAGTGACACAATGTTCAGAGCAGATTGGCTACTGAACACAGATGTTATTTTTACTGGAATCTTACTCAAATATTATCCATGCCTGGAGGTAAATAATCATGAAGGATCCATTAGACAAATCAGGTGTCAGTGAAAGCTTTCAGCAACACCTTGGCAATCCTAGAAGTTATTTTTACATCAGCTGTCACCACTTACCTTCAGCTCCCTAACTGAAACACTGTGCTACTGGGAAGAAACTTCAATTGGCCCTGTTGCTGTAAATATAATATCAACAAAACTTTCCTTTCTAAAAGTGCCATCTCTTGACCTTAAATTTCACAAACTTGCGTTAACTTTTAGCTATGCTACAAAGTTCTTGAATAACTTCCTGATGTCTCACGTCCTTAGTTTTCTCTCCTAAAAATGGTGCCAATATCTGTTCCATCATTAACACAGCACAATAGTGTGAATAAAAAAAAAAGTGTAACAAACTGCTGGTGTAGGCTATTAAAATAATTTATGTTTATATGACCATTTACTTTCTACAAATTGATTTTAGTTGCTTGAAGCAACTACAAGAGATCTAAAGAGGAGACCCATAGATTAGAAAACTTGCTATAGCCTACATGATACAGGAGTACAATAGAGATAGAGGGTCCCTATTGATAGTTACTTAATTGTAAATTAATATCTGTATCACTTTAGAGTCTATGAAAAGTTATATATGCATATTGTCTCATTTAATTATCTCACAGCTCTGAGAGAATTTTAGTATATCATTTGTAGATAATAATATTTGCTGACATGTAAGTACTTAAAACCTGATATTGTTCTAAATGCTGTACATATGCAAATATTAACTATTTTACTATCACAGCAATCCTATGAAGTAGATATTTTAATTCCTCCTATTTACAGATGAGGAATCTAAGTAGAGAACTACTAACTATCCTGATCAGATTTATCAATTCAATAAAAGGTATATGTCAAAGCCAAGGCCCATGCCCTTAAGTACTGGATTGCTGTTCTGCTGTATAGATGAAACTAAGATTCAAGCTACAACTTGAATAGGCTTCTTAGCTCATATGCATTTAAAGTCTATAATCTTAACTTTGAATCATTTTGCCTTTCTTGAAAGCAAAGTATTTGTCATTAAAATAAGAATTAATAGGCAGGGGAAATGGCACCATAGATATGATTATAATAAAAATGATATAAAGCATTTACATTTCCAGTCAGTACACAAGCTGACTTTCTCAGATCTTTTGTGACAGTATATATTTCCTCTAATGTAATATTAAAAGTAATGTAAAATACCTAAAAATCTTTATCTTTCAGAAAATGTAATCATTAGTTTATGCTCCTTGACTTTTTTTTTTTACATCAAAAAATTTTACTGGCCATTTTTCTTGCTTCTAGCCACTGGTTCAGTAGAAGTTGTCTTTTTGTTATATAGTAATATTCAGTGTTTCATTATCTCTGAAAAAGTATAAAATAATTTTTAAAAAATCTCCAAAATTCTCAACATTCTCAACATTCATATTAAAGCAACTGTTTTAAATGTTCAACAAGTACTTGATCAAAATATATATAAATACATACAAATATGAGAATATGATGATATTCATTTAAAAATATATAGTCACTCTTATAGAAATTTTAGTATATCAATTGAAGAATGTTCCACTTAAAATTCTGTTTTACCAGGTTGGTTGATTTAACCCTGTTTTATATTCAGATAAACTAGCTGTTATTTACTATTTGCATACTAGTTCTTCTACAAGTAAATACAATTCACTTTCCTTTTAACTTTTTCCTTACTTTGGTTAGTTTACAACTATTGAAAAATCAGAAATGGAAATAAACCCTTCTAAATAGGGGTAATATAGGTTGAACTAAAATTTGTAAATTACTTCATAAAGCAAAGGACAAAAAAATCTGCTGAGAAGACGTTTGTTTTCTGCTCAGGGGTTCTTTGCCTTACACACAAAGTCTGACTTTGTTCATGCCATTTTCCCCCAGTGGGATAAATGATAAAGTTATCAGAGGCTACTTTATCTATAAATATGTCATTAATTTTCAGGAAGAAGGCAGTGAGAAAGGTAGTTTTGTTTTTCCAGAAAAGTGTGTGTAGTAGCTTGTTGTGCTCAACAATTTAGGTTTAAGTAGCAGAAAAACTCACTAATCCCAAGTAAATCTTTGGAGGAAACACCCATGGTCATACAGTGTTCTTTTCAGTAGACCCAACAAGTTGTATTATGTAAGCCTTGGTCTCCAATGTTGTTGAAGATGAAAAACAAACCTCTAATCTGGCTCTTTTCTAGAAATAGGAGAGAAAAGAGTATTAATTTCTGCTGAAAAGATTGAGTAGAAAGAAAAACAACTGAAACTCAGAAGCTCTTTTCTATCATTTTTTTAATACACACTGCAGATCTTCATTCACATTCATCAACTTGTATCTTTGCTCCTTTTGTGATAAATGCTGTTGTAAAAGGTATAAAGAGCAAATTGGCATGAATCTTGATATTTCTCCTTTTGAAAGGCACAGACACAAACAGGTTAGATGAAGTTTTGGAAAAACAAACAAACCAACCCTCTGTCTGCTAAACCAAAGCCAGCTGTCTTCTATCCTGGAGAGAAATTAAAACCAGTATCTTAACTTCTATAAGGAAGGACCCATGACTTTAGAACGCAAAATTATTTTCCTGGACCAGTGATATTTAAATGTTGAAAGGAGTATTGGTATCCACACTAGACCTGACCTCCTGTTTTCAGAGTAGATGCGCATGCCTGCAGATTCAGGAGCTCCAAAAGATAGATAGCAATCTCAAGAAATAGACAGGGAAATAATGGTAACAGTGACAGACCTTATCTTCTTGAGCTCAAGATCATTGCAGATCATGACTGCAGCCATGAAATCAAAAGACTCTTGCTCCTTGGAAGAAAAGCTATGACAAACGTAAACAGTATATTACAAAGCAGAGGCATTACTTTGTCAACAAAGATCCATCTAGTCAAGGATATGTTTTCCAGTAGTCATGTATGGATGTGAGTTGGACTATAAAGAAAGCTGAGGGCCGAAGAATTGATGCTTTTGAACTGTGGTGTTGGAGAAGACTCTTGAGAGTCCCTTGGACTGCAAGAAAATCCAACCAGTCCATCCTAAAGGAAATCAGTCCTGAATATTCATTGGAAGGACTGATGCTGAAGCTGAAACTCCAATACTCTGGCCACCTGATGCTGACTCATTGGAAAAGGCCTTGATGCTAGGGTAGATTAAAGGCAGGAGGAGAAGTGGGAGACAGAGGTTGAGATGGTGGGATGGTGTCACCAACTCGATGGACATGAGTTTGAACAAGATCCAGGGATTGGTGATAGACAGGGAAGCCTGGAGTGTTGCAGTCCATGAGGTCACAAAGAGTCAGACATGACTGAGCAACTGAACTGAACTGAACTGAACTGAGTGAGTCAAATAGTGTTTTCCCAAAATCAATATCCACTAGAAACTCAGGTGGAGAAGGCAATGGCACCCCACTCCAGTACTCTTGCCCAGACAATCCCATGGATGGAGGAGCTTGGTAGGCTGCAGTCCATGGGGTCGCTAAGAGTCGGACACGACTGAGCGACTTCACTTCCACTTTTCACTTTCATGCATTGGAGAAAGAAATGGCAACCCACTCCAGTGTTCTTGCCTGGAGAATCCCAGGGACGGGGGAGCCTGGTGGGCTGCCATCTATGGGGTCGCACAGAGTCGGACACAACTGAAGCGACTTAGCAGCAGCTGCAGCAGCAGAAACTCAGAATGTGGTTTGTTTGAAAATAGGGACTTTGCAGATGCAATGAATTAAGTTGAAAGGGAAGCTGAATCCAATGATTCGTGTCCTTGTAAGAAGAGGAAAGAACACATAGAGAAATATATAGGGAAGAAAGCCATGTGAAAATAAGAGATTGGAGTGATGTAGGTACAAGTCAAAAACTGCTGGGAGGCAACCAAAAGTAAAAAGAGGTGAGAAAACTTCAGAGGGAGCGTAACCCTGTTGACATCTATTTGTCAACAGGATTTGACAAATTTGGATTTCTGACCTCCAGAACTGAGAAATGAATTTCTGTTATTTTGTCACTTGTTTTTTGGTAATTTGTGATAGTTGCTCTGGGAAACCTATACAGATACTATGCCATGTCCTCAAGGTAATCTTTGACTGCCTCCTGTTTCATCTCACTGTCCCAGCTGACCTAGAAGTTTCCACGTTACCATATTCAGAGAGTCAGTTCCTAGGCAGGTTGATAAATCTGGGGGGCCCAAGGAGAAGAGAGGAGTCTGGGGCTTTCAAGGAGGAGATAGGGGTCTGGAGTTCTCAAGGAGGAGAAAAGGACAATCGTTTATTTATTTCTTTTTTTTCCTACATTGTTTTGTCTTAGTCAATATAGCTATGTATCTTGCTTGAGGACATGTTTCTCTGTAACAAGAACATTCTGACTAATCTTTTATTCATTTAAGATGCATGTTGTGGAAATGGGTCTGGTAAGAGTATATAAGGGCTTGATAAGACTAGTGAGTGTGGGCACTCTCCATCCTCCTTCTGATGTCTATGCCAGAAGCTTTCTCTGTCTCTTTTTCACTTTAATAAAACTCTGTTACACAAAAGCTCTTGAGTGATCAAGCCTGGCCCCTGATGCTGAAGCTAAATCTTCTTCAGAGATCACGAATCTAACATTGTTCACCATAAGCTATCATCTTGGGGGCTTGTCTGGGTTCTTCAGGACAAGGTAGGAATACTCAGATCTCTAGCCTCTCTGTTTTCTCAGTATACACATTTTCTACTTTACTTACTAACTCTACGGTGTGCCTGTGTGTGTGAGAGTGATTGAAAGCCTATGGGCAAACCATGTGGACCAAACTTTCCTTTCTCAGTCAGCTTTTCCTGGTCTCTTTGACCATTTCATAGTCACATTGGGAATTAGAACTACTAATCTAATCTGTCAGATTATAGACTTTCAAGAGACTTGTGATCCATGCTGTTACGATGTACTTTTACTTAGACCCCAAGCTTGGTAGTCATGAGAAACCCAGACTTGCTGGGAGGAGCATGTTTGGGAATGAGGGGGAGATCTAGCCCCAGGAATTTATCTCAGGCTAGAGGTCACTCCCTTGGCTGCCTGCCTCAGGGGCCAGCAACCTGAAAGTGAGTCTTTGTCAGGGCTGTGCCTCCGATCTATGGGGATAAAAGCACTGCTGGTGGCCATGAGGTTTTTGAGGACACAGACCAGGAATTGCAGGATCTAGTCAGATTGGAAGTACAGTGGGCTTCTTCCTTTGGTAGTGATAGCTCTTAGCAGACCAAATAAAGTTTTCCAGTGGTTTCTGTCTCAACTTCTTAAATATTCTTTCTGTGGAATCTGTGGAAATGAACTGGAAGGATTGGCGCTAATAGTTTGAGGACAAAAAAATCACTTTTTCCTCACAGGCCAACCCTTCACAAACTGTTTTGCTATCACATTTACTGGTGTGGTGACACTCAGAAGGGACATCTTGGTTGTTGTTCATCCCTTTATGACTAACCGTTTCTACTGTGGTCAGGACTGTAGTCAGGAATGTGCAAAGGCATAAGGAACAGGAATGCTTCCCCTAGCAGTCCTAGCTTGGGAAACATTCCAGGAAAACTACTCAGCTCCACTCCAGGTGGCATCAAAGGAAAAGGGAAAATCAAACAAAGGTCTTGGTGGTAAGGAACTAGAAATCAATTGTGGATGCCATCAGGCCTATCCCTGGTGCATCTCCACCACTCCTTGGTGGTAGGACCAGGAGGGATGAGTAAGGCGTCTGTGTTGGTAAGGGACAGACTAAGTCCAACCAGGGAAGGAAAACTTCAGTGGAAAGTCTGTCTACACCCCCATCTAGATAGAGCAGGGAGGGACACCTCAGGTGGAAAGAAGCCGTGACTGTGGATGCCACTTTTTTCTCTCTTAAGATGGGAGCTAGCAGTTCCAGAACCACTCCTTTAAAATGTATTAAAAAAAAAAAAGGCAGGACAAATTTGACCCCCAGAATTAAAAAAAGACACACCTGATCTTCTTCTGTGATACTGAATGGCCACAGTATCCTTTGGAAGATGGGGAATGCTGGCCTGTTTAAGGGTCTCAATTATAATACTGTTTTATAATTAGATTGATTCTGTAGAAAACAAGAGAAATTGGTATAGATGCCATATATGTTACTCTTTATCTATCTGCGAGACATGCCAGACTTATGTCCTAAGGGTAAAGATTTGAGTGTGAAACCTTCAGCTCCCTCCTGTTCTCTTACTTTGCCCCTGTATCTGGGGCTCCCAACTGAACAGGCTGAGTCAGGGCACCCTTCCAGGAGGGGTTTCCTCAATCTTGGCAAAAACTCAAACAGTCTCAATTGCAGTCAAGACTATATATATATATATATATATATATATATATATATATAAGCTTTTACGGGACTAACTTTATGACCTTACTTGGAGAGATATAATGTATGTCTTGGTACAGTTGCTGACTCATGACCTGGGAGCTCGAGTTTTGGGGGAAGCTACTACTTTTGGAGATGAATAGCTTGAAGGCAAGGGGATACAGGGAATACAAAATAACCCTCTTCCCTACTGGGAGCCAAGAACTTCCTATAGCAGAACCATTTTGCCGGATGTATTCTTGTAGGACTCAAGCGAGCATGTGCTAAGACTTTATGATAAGTTGGCTGACATAGAATAGGGAGAGAAGAAAACTCCTGGTAAATTTCTAGACAGGCTACAGGAGGCTCTCCGCAAGTTTACCAACATTGATCTTGTAATTACAGAGGGAGAAATGATCTTAAAAGATAGATTTCTCACTCAGTTGGCTCCAGATGTCTGCTGTACATTGCAAAAACAGAAGTTTGGACCAAATCAATCTTCAAAAAAAATTGTTACAGTTGGCTCATATGGTATATTATGGTAGAGAATATGAGGAAGAGAAATAACGGCAAAAAAGACCCAGGCGAAAGGCTGAAGCCCCAAAGATGGCTGTTAGACCTTCACTGAAACAGCCTGAGAAAAATGCCCAGAGGGGCCCAGGTGAAAAGGGATGGATTTGTTATTACTGTGGAAAGGAGGGGTATCTCAAGTGGGATTGCCCTCAGGCATCTAAGTCACCCCCAGCTCTATGTCTGGTCTGTAAAGAACCACACCTGAGGAGAGACTGCCCTCTGAGGCAATAGATCCCAGGGGTCACACTCTCAAGGCAATCGGGACTGAAGGTGTCTGGGGGTCCCCACCCAAGTCCCCATCCTAATAATACCTGAGGAACGTTGGGTATTGATAACTGTGGGGGCAATCAGTCAATTTTCTTTTGGACACTAGGGAAACTCTCTCTGTGCTCACTGAAGCCCCTGGTCCTCTTTCTTCCCGATCTACTGCCATAAAGGAGCTGTCTGAATGAGCCAAACATTATTATTTCAATCATTCTCTAAGCTGCAACTGGGACTCTGTGCTATTTTCACATGAGTTTCTGGTTGTACCAGTGTCTCTCTCACCCCTTCTGGGAAGAAATATACTGAACAAGGTCCAGGCCTCTGTTTTCATAAATACAGAACCTGCTCATTTTAACTGAACAAAATGTAATTCCTAGAGTGTAGGCTGATGGAACTGTGGGTTGAACACAAAATGCTGTTCCTATTGTTTTTAAACTCAAAGACCCTCACCTATTTCTACATCAAAAATACAGTACACACTAGAGCCTGATGTTAAAAAAGGGTTAAAACCCATCATAGAAAATTTAAAAGAACAGGGGCTATTAATTCCCTGTAATAATCCATACAACAATCCTATTTTGGGTGTGAAAAAGTTGAATGATAAATGGAGACTAGTTCAAGATTTATGAATAAGAAATGAGGCTGTGGTTCCTTTACACCCCATGGTGCATAATCCTTATAATTTATTGTCTAAAATTCCTGAAAGAGCCAAATATTTTTCACTCACTGATTTGAAAGTTGCTTTCTAGAGGTAAACCTATATTAGATCCTCCTCTACCTATGGCTTTAAGACAACTGAGAAGATTTTTGTGCATTACAGGCTATTGCCACATTTAGATTGTGGATTGTGGGGAACTTCAGTCAGTTCAGGTAACTCAGTCGTGTCCGACTTTTTGCGACCCCATGGACCGCAGCACACTAGGCTTCCCTGCCCATCACCAACTCCAGAAGCTTACTCAAACTCATGTGCATTGCGTTGGTGATGCCATCCAACCATCTCATCCTCTGTCATCCCCTTCTCCTACTGCCTTCAATCTTTCCCAGTATCAGGGTCTTTTCCAATGAGTAAATTTTCCCATCAGGTGGCCAGAGTATTGGAGCTTCAGCAACAGCATTAGTCCTTCCAATGAATATTCAGGACTGATTTCCTTTTGAATTGACTGGTTGGTTCTCCTTGCAGGTGGGGAACTTGCCCAGCCTTTAATGAGAGATTAAACTCCCCTGCACCCCCCAAAAAAGGGACTGTCTCTGTGGCAGACCATTTTTGCATTCAGATATTGTCATAGATCCTAAAGCCTTGGAATGTGACTCAGCTTTCAGCTTTTCAACAGACATTACGAGAACTCCAGGAGGTGACCCCTGACCCAGCCTCCACAGTTGGTCTAATTGCTAGGTCTGCAGAGCACTCTCCTCTTCATCAATTGAGGGCTTAACATGGTGGGTTTTTCTGCTTCAAGGAAAGGACTTTCTTCAACTCTGCCAATACCTTCACCAAGAGCAATTGTACATGACACCTCTTCTTGATATGGTTGGTGACAACAGTCCTAAAATGCACTGATGTAACTATGGGCATAGCATGACTTTTAATTTTGATTACACATTAACTTGGTTTGATGACTATTTTGCCTTAACTTTGTAACTGTATGATGGGGTTTATTTCTAACCATCTGAAAATTTTCAGTTTACAAATGGTTGTTCAAACTCCTACGAGTGCCACAGCCTCCTCCAACTATTACCTGGGGCCCCTGGATCAGAGATCCTCAATATGAGGGTTAGGAGAATATGTTGCCTCAGAAATTTAGGGTCGATGCCCCTCAACAGCAGGAAGTACTTATGGAATGAAAATGATGCCCCCTTTCCTTGGCAACATAATTCTCCTAAAAGAAAAGTGGAGGAATTAGAGAGTCAATTCCTAGACAGGTTGATAAGTCTGGGGTCCCTGAGGAGGAGAGAGAGGTATGGGGCTCTTAAGGAGGAGATAGGGGTCTGGAGTTTCTCGAAGAGAAGAAAAGGACAAACATTTTTTTTCTACATTGCTTTGTCTTAGTGAATATAACAATGTATCTTACTCAAGAATATGCTGCTGCTTAACAAGAACTATTAGGTAGTTAGGATAGGAAAAAGGAGTCCAAAATAGCAGTGGCTAAAAGACAAAGAAAGGAAACAGCGTGTGAAAATGGAGCAAGGGAAAATCCACAGACCAGAGTGAGAACATCAGGTGAAAAAAAACCAGCTCAATTTGCATGGGGCAGTTTCAAGGCCCCCCCCCCCCCCCGACAAACGTAGAAAAGAAGGAAGCCAAGACGGATTGAGGCCTCTCCTTTGGGCCAGCCTACCCTCAGGCCTTGAGGGTGTACTTTCCTTTGCTTGCTGTATAAAACTCAGATCCAGATGACTTATAACACAAGTCTGCCACTTCAAATTTTTGCTGCAGCAAGACAGAACTGAGGAAATTACGCACTCCCCAGACAAGAACCTTCTGACTAATCTTGTTAATTTAAGATGCATGTTGCTGGGAATGGGTCTGCTAAAAGTATATAAGGCCTTGATAAGACTAGTGAGTCTGGGCACTCTTCATCCCCCTTCTGATGTCTATGTCAGAAGCTTCCTCTGTCCTTTTTTCACTTTAATAAAACTCTGATACGCAAAAGCTCTTGAGCGATCAAAGCTGGTCCCTGGTCCCAAAGCTAAATCTTCTTCTTTGGAGATCATAATCTGCCATCATTCACTGTAAGCTATCAACATGCTCATTTTCCCATCATATTTTAATGTAATGTTCCAATTATTTGAATTTCTTTTCAAAAAACAGTAAAATATTTGAGGTAAAAAATTCTGTCTTATTTATTTTTACGTTCCCAGAACTTAATGAGTAACAGAAATTCTAAATAAATGCAGAATGCATGGTTGACTTTCTATTGTAATTGAATCATTAATTACATTATTTTGAGGGTTTTTTTTTTTTTAACATATATCTGTTGGGGAAGTTTGTAATTTCCTTGGTTTTGTCTTGCCGCAGCAAAAATTTGAAGTGACAGACGAACAAGTGTTAAATCTCTTTGTTACAGCTCAGTTTTATTTGGCAACCAAGGGAAAATACTTCCTCAAGGTATGAGGGCAGACCAACCCAAAAGACTCAAAAAGAAAAGAAGCCCCCAGTTCAATTTTGGCTCCTCCTTTTATATGTTTTTTCTCCTTGCCCTGGGTCTGCCCTGTGTAACTTGGGCCAGCCAGGAGGGCTGTTTGTTTTACCTGAAAATCTCATTCTGGTCCTCAGACCTTCCTTTGTTCTATTTTCAAGGGCTTTTCCCTTTTTTGTCTTTCAGCCACCACCATTCTGGACTCCTTTTTCCTATTCTAGCTACCTAACATTTCACCCTCGAGAGACGGGAGGCCCAATTCTTTGGGAATAAGGGAGTCAAGGTCTTTCTGGCTACTTCCTGCTGAACTGGGATGGTGAGGAGCATCAGGTCTCCCCCTTGTGCTAGTCTGAAGCCTCAGCATCCTTGTAGCGGTTTCCATCTAAGGGTGAGTGATATTTTCCATAGTCAGCTGTAGTTTTATATATCCTTTTTGAACTGGCACTGCATGTTGTAGCTTGTTGACCTAAGCAGAGACAAGACAATTGATAATACAGGGAGCAATCATAAGCGGCATCAATATGTGATAACAAGGATTAGTAGGTGCATTGCTGCTGCTAAGTCGCTTCAGTTGTGTCCAACTCTGTGCGACCCCATAGACGGCAGCCCACCAGGCTCCCCCATCCCTGGGATTCTCCAGGCAAGAACGCTGGAGTGGGTTGCCATTTCCTTTTCCAATGCATGAAGGTGAAAAGTGAAAGTGAAGTTGCTCAGTCGTGTCTGACTCTTGGCAACCCCATGGACTGCAGCCTGCCAGGCTCCTCCATTCATGGGATTTTCCAGGCAAGAGTACTGGAGTGGGGTGCCATTGTGCCAACTCCAAATTCCCCCTCACCAGGAGAAGGATCCCCCAAAGAGAGATTGTAGCCACCCCAAGAACTCTCCAGCTCATTCTTTGAGGGTCCTGTAGGATCTGGATGTTTTTCATTCAAGATGTCTCATTCAAGATGGTTCAAGTCCCTCCTTGTTCAGGGATCAGGAGCTCTATCTCCTGTGTATTTTGGAGTACAACCCCTGTCAAGCTGTGTTGGCTCTTTAGCGCTGTCCTGAGAGATCTTATCCCCATAAACTTGATTTTGAGGGTATTCATTAGAATGGCCCTCATTTGTAGTTCTGAATAGGTATCTGAGATCTCCCAGGGGCTCACAGGTGTATTCAATGTCCTCTTCTGTTTTCTTCCATGGCTTGACTTGTGAATAGTGAATCCAGGAGTCATGTCCTGGTACCTTGACTGCTTTGATGGTAAAAAGTATTACAGGGTAGGGACCCTTCCATGTGGGCTAGAGTTGAGCCTTTGGGGACCCATCTTTCCAGACTGTAATTAGAACTCGAGTCCCTGGACCATATAGTGGTGGCTCTTTAGAATCTTTTGGGTCCTGGTTGACACCCCATAAGCATATATGTTGTGTTGGAATTGCCCGATGTCCATGGGATAAGACCAGAGGGTCTGAGCCTCTGGGTCTAGGAAGAAGTCATTTGCATAAACAAAAGGTCTCCCATATAGCATCTCAGAAGGATTAAGACCAACCTGTTCCTTAGGGGCAATACGGGTGCAGAGGAGAGCTATTGGTAAAGCCTCCTTCCATCCCAGGGAGGTCGCCTGAGTTATCTTTTTTCATCACTGATTTTAAGAATTAGTTGGCTCTTTCTACTTTTCCTGAAGACTGAGGCCTCCAGGAACAATGCAGATAATAAATAATGCCCAATGCTTTAGAGACCCCTTGGGTGACCTTAGAAGTAAATGATGCCCCATTGTCATTTTGTAGTGACCTGGGAAGACCAAATCTCAGATTGATTTCATGGAGCAGTTTTTTCACCACCTCCTCAGCCTTCTCAGTCCTGGTGGGAAAGACTTCAATCCATCTCTGAATGTATCTATAATGACTAGTAGCTATTTATACCTCTGAGAAACTGACATCTGAGTGAAATCCATCTGCCCGTCTTCTCCTGGGTAGGTCCCATGCCATTGGATGGCTCAGGCCAACTGAGATCTTCAAGCTCCTTGCTGCTGCTGCTGCTGCTAAGTTGCTTCAGTCATGTCCAACTCCGTGCAACCCTATAGACAGCAGGTTGTTTAACTGACAAATGGGACAAGACAAGACAATTTGCCTTATAGTCATTTGGAGGCCTCTTCCTCTGAAGGACCTATTTAGTAATCTTTGGAGGGCCTTATCCCCTAAATGAGTGGTGGTATGTAAAAAGTTAACCAACTTTCATTGGAGGTTCCCAGGGAGAAAAAGGAGCCCCTCCTTTTTGAACCACCCCATATGATTTTCTTGAAAGCCTTCACTCTTAGCTTTAAGAGTCTCACCTTCAGTATATGAAGGAGTTTCTGGCAAATTAGTCTGTGGAACTAAGGTAGCAACCCCTATTAGGTCATTGCTCTGTAATGCTGCTCTCTTAGCTGCCTGATTGGCTGCTTGATTCCTTCATGCCACTTCTGTGCATGAACTGGAGATTATTACATATCCAGCTCTTCTTTTTCCATCCAAGACAAAGCTCCTTCCATCAGTGTACCAGATTTCCTCAGGATTGTTCAGAGGATCTTCTAACAATCCCTCTCAGATTTTTTGTCCTTTAAAATCACCTGTCCCTCATAACAGTCCAAGTTCAGATTGGGAAACTTTTGAAGGGCCTCTTTTAGACTTTTCAGAAAGGCAATGGAGTTCTCATTTGACTCCTGAGTTATTGCTGAGACTCGACTCAGGCATAGCTGATCACTTTTTGCTGGGCTATTAGGAAGTTAGAATAGGAAAAAGGAGACCAGAATGGTAGTGGTTAAAAGAAAAAGAAGGGAAAAGTCCACAAAAATAGAACAAAGGAAGGTCCAAGGACTGGAGTGAGAAATTCAGGTAAAACAAACAGCCCTCTGGCTAGCCAGTTTACATAAGACAGGCTCAGGGAGAAGGTGAAATTGAGCTAAGGGCTTCTCTTCTCTTTCCATGGGTGGACTTCCTTAAGAGTGAGTCTTTCTGAAGCTTTTCCTACCCAGTACTGTTGCAACCTGAGAGCCGGGCATCCCTGAGTCAGGGTGCAGAATCCCAGGCAGGCTGAGGTGTGACAGCCTCTTGGAGATTGAATCCCCGGGCAGGTTGAGGCAGGTTGGCCTCCTGAGAATTGGGTCCCTGGGCAGGTTGAAGCATGTCGACCTTCTGGGATCCCTGGACTGGTGGATCCCCAAGCAGGTTGAGGTGTGACAACCTTTCAAGGACGAGATCCTTTGGCAGGTTGAGGCAGGTCAACCTCCTGGGACCCCTGGACTGGAGTTGGGCATCCCCAATGTCTCCAGCATGACCAGTGCTAGGTAGGATTAGGGGGTTGTAATCTTAACTCATTGCTGGTTTGTCCACCATGGATGGGAAGAGATATCACAGTTAAAGTGAAGCCACTCAGTTGTGTCTGACTCTTTGCGAGTCCATGGACTGTAGCCCACCAGGCTCCTCCATCCATGGAATTTTCCAGGCAAGAGTACTGGAGTGGGTAGCCATTTCCTTCCCAACCCAGGGATTGAACTTGGTCTCCCGCATTGCAGGCAGACACTTTACCATCTAAGCCACCAGGGAAGCCCAGAGATATCATGATGTAAAGCAATCCAAGCCTGTGCCCTCAAGGTGGGGCTTGGTGAAACATCCATAAGCCTTATCCTCTTATTTCTCTGAGGGAATATAAGTCACTTATTTCCTCCTCTAGACCTCCACAAGAGCAATTTAGGGTGTTTCCAATGGTAAACATTTCATTGTCATAGACCCACTTTAGGCAATAACAGAAGTTCCTGTGAGGGACATTAAGAGTATTTTGGTAATAAGCAGTATGGAGCAATGTTGCCTACTAGAGGGCAAGGTCCTGGTTGTAGGAGTTAGTAAGTGGCTTAAGAACAAATTGATAAGAGGCAACAGACTAGATGTTCCATAAAAGTGGAATGGAGATTTGATCCAGGGGTATGTTTGTAAATGTAGAAGGGTGGAAAGGGTTTGGGCCCAAATGGCCTGCAGAGCTAACTCCCAAAGTGGCAAACATTATCCCCGGAAGCCCAGTTTCCCTTGAGGGGATGCCACCAACAGATGGACTTCTAGCAGGTATTGCATGCCTGTCACCCTCTCTAGCAGGTTCACTGAGAGGTGCTGTTGTTGAACATGTTGTAGGAAATATGGAAGATGACGGCCTGAATCTCTAGAAGGACTGGATATCATACAGTATTTCTCTCCCAAGGGCCAGCTATTTTCTAGTTGTCCCTCCAGAAGATTGTAGAGGCAACATTGTGGGCCCAGAACAGGCTCCTGAAAAGAGCATGGGATAGGAGTGAAGGGGGTGGGGCACAACTTTTGAAAGAATGACATAGCCCAAGGGCGTAATATAAACCAATTAAAATCAGATGACAAGTAAAATTCAACTAAACCTTGATCCTCAGTCTGCAAGCTAAATGACACAACCAGAGGTGCCAGGACAGTTCCAAGGCACTGTCAAAAGACCAAGGAGTGGCTGGTTCCCCAGTTGTTGGAATGATTCTTCCACTCATTAGCATATGAAATCACCCAGCCCTAGGAAACTAACCACATCACATTCCATAGCCACTGCACTTGCACTCTGTGATGGTCCACACCCTGTGAAGTGTGCTTCTCTCTGAATCTGAACAAATCCACCTCTTACCTATCGCTCTGTCTCTCAGTGAATGTTTTGCAATGAGACATCAAGAGCCTGACTTTCCTTGAGTCCTGAAACCAGGCATTGTGGGTTTTAGCCAGGGTCAAGTCCCAGGAGAAAGGAGCTGAAGGATGGAAGGAAAAAACAGTGGGAAGAACCTATCAACGAATCCCCTTCATAATCTGTACTCAGTTTTCATTGGCCTGAAATTTGGCACAAAGAAGATAAAGGACAGAAGAACCCCCACCCACTTGGGCAATAGCTACTAAGGCATAGCAGATGGTAGAGCCTTTGGGACACCCTGGGGCAATGACTGCTACTTGCCTGTTTGCAGGAGGTTCAAGGAAACAAGAAACTAGAGATTGTTAAGGTTTTATGATTTTGTTATTGTTAGCCATATGTCCTTCAAGCCATAGGAGCAAGGACCTCCTACCTTAATAGGAAGTCATCTGGAATCTCAGACTGAGACACATGAGCTTTCTGCTGAGTTTGTTTTTGCTGTCCTGGTTTCTAGCATGCTGGGCTTGTCACTTACCCTGAGCTGGGTTTTCTTCAAGTATAGCTTCCACTGTGGGAGCTTTTGCCAAGTTGGGCTTCTGCTATGCTTGGCCTCCATCTCATGGGGGCTGAGCCAAGGTTATTTCAGCCAGGTTAAATCTGAATCATGCACCCTATATGTTGGAGAAGTTTGTAATTTCCTTGGTTCTGTCTCACCACAGCAAAAATTTCAAGTGATGGATGGACCAGTGTTACAGCTCTGTGTTACAGCTCAGTTTTATTTGGCAAGAAAAGGAAAATACATCCTCAAGTCATGAGGGCAGGCTGACCCAAAAGATTCAAAAAGAGAAGCCTCCAGCTCAATTTTGGCTCCTCTTTTTATATGCTTTTTCTCCTTCCCCTGAGCCTTCTCTGTGTAAATTGGTCTAGCTAGGAGGGCTGTTTGTTTTACCTGAGGTTCTCATTTCGGTCCTTGGACCTTCCTTTGTTCTATTTTCATGGGCTTTTCCCTTCTTTGTCTTTTAACCACCACCATTCTGTACTCCTTTTTCCTATTCTAGCTACCTAACATCTCCACTGAGATTAGCATTATCTTAATTAATAGTACATTTTCATCATCATCTGTTCGGTTCGGTTCAGTTCAGTTGCTCAGTTATGTCTGACTCTTTGCAACCCATGGACTGCAGCATGCCAGGCCTCCCTCCATCACCAGCTCCCGGAGTTTACTCAAACTCATGTCCATTGAGTCGGTGATGCCATCCATCTCATCCTCTGTCATCCCCTTCTCCCACCTTCAATCTTTCCCAGCATCAAGATCTTTTCAAATGAGTCGGTTCTTCACATCAGGTAGCTAAATATTGGAGTTTCAGCTTCAACATCAGTCCTTCCAATGAACATTTGGCACTGATTTTCTTTAGGATGAACTGCTTGGATCTCCTTGCATCATCATCTGTATGCCACGATAATTTTTCAAGCTAGGTGCTGAAAATACTATAAACCAAGCAGACATGATCCCTGCCTTCAAAACAATCTAACAGCCTGGATTAAAAATGAAAAAAAAAAAAAAAATTGAACCTCAGAGAAATGAAGCAGTTTGTCACTTATTTCAAACTAAGGTCAGAAAATTTACAAAACTTCCTTTTAACTACTTGAACATCATGTCTTTCCCCAAGAAAAGGCAAACTTCTCTATGTAAATTTTCATCATGTCTAGAAAAAGGTTGCCAGTATTAACTGGTGTGTACTGGTAGTTGGTTTCATATATGGCTAAACTTTAATAATATGGTGACTCTGACTCTCAAATTGTGGTCTGTATGATAATCACCAGAGATTCTTTGGACTCACATGAAAGAGGTCTGGATTGAAATTCAAAGATGCATCTTTTTAATACTTACTGGTAATTTTCATTTCAGCTATGTCTTTAAGAAGCTCCTGGAATTCTAGAGAAACTCTTAAAGAAACTTGTGATTTTTATTCTTATCTATCTATTTATCTATCTGTTTATCTATCTTTATTTCTTTGTTTCTTCCATTACTATACCATGGAATATGCTATCCATTTTTCTCTACCAATACTAAAAGTTTTCAAATTCATATTCAAGCCTCAAAAAAATTTTAGCCATTTCAACATCACCTAACCATTTCTACTCTGACTGCATAGAACTTATACAGTTTAAATTTTATTCTGTTTTTAGCATTTTTCCTCCTTTCAAATGACCAAACACCTTTTGATGCACATAACTGATATTAAACACCTTACTTTAAATAAAAGTGTATTCAAACTAATTTTGAAGAACCACAGAGAAATAAATTCAGTAAGTTAAATATTTCTTGATAATCAACTACCTAGGAATATTTTTTTTATGTATCAAGTTAGTGATACTAGTTTATAGAAAACTTTCTAACAAATACTGTAGAAATTATAAAGACTATAATTAGTTTTGTGCCTGATTAAAAATTTTTAACAATTCAATATTCATATATAATATTCTTTTGCCTGAAGAGGCTATTAAGCCCAAGTAATATAACTGCATGTGCTAAGAGTGTTTCCAATTGCAGGTATATAACCAAAGACCATAGTAACAGAAGGTTTCATTAGTTATTATTGATGCTATAGGTAAAAAAGTGAGTGCTTAAAAAAATCTTGGTGAGACTGATTGCTTCTTAAACAACCTGGAAATCAAGCCCCTTTTAAATAAAATGTTAATAGTATAAAATATGAATATTGCAACCAGACTGAATTTTAATCTGTGGGTTTCATTGACATTAATGAGTGGCAGTGGTGGGAAATCTTTTCTAATCCAAATTTTATACTTTTCTTTATATATCTACCATTCCATCAGTCAGCTCTCCTGAACCTTGGTCTAAAAAATTGATTTTGCTTTTGCACTCTTAAATACAAATAATGACCTCTTTTGCTTTCCACCCACAGCTGCAGAATCCCACCTGGATTAATCTAGTGATTTATTGAAAATGAGCACATTGATCTTCTTTTACCCTTCCCTCCTTGGCTCTACAGAGGTACTTACTGGACCCAACTCCAGCAGCAGTATCTGATATTTAAAACCCTGTAGAGACTGAGTCTCCCTGGTTGAAAATAAATTGCTGTTCATTTTGGTCAAGCTCAATTGGTTTTCTAGAACAGGACTAAACTTGGTGGTGATGTCATGACTGCTCAGTTCCTGGTGAAAGAAATTGATTGATTGATCTTGCTCAAAAAGTCAGAGGAGTAATGCACAGTGTAAGACAGGAGCCACGGTGGGATTCTTGGGTGGACTTTGTGGTGAGATTTAAAATCCCTAGCAAAAATAAAAACATGACAGTTGTGATGATAGGTGCCTCTGCAGGATGGCTTCTTCAATTGTAGCAGGTCGTGCCATAGAAACACTCTAAACAGCATGTTTCAGGTAAAATAATTGCTGCTAGGTCACTTACAGAAAATTTTGAAATGATATTACTTCAAAAGGTATATCCCCTTTCTTAAATGCCATATACACCTAATTTTAAAAGGAAACTGACTAACTTTATAATTTCTTGCACATCACTGAATTATTAAACTTGTATAAATGACAATATTTTCAAATAAAATGGCTCACAACCGACAAACACCTTCCCAAATTATCTTGACATTGAAAATTTTAGATGCAGAACTGAAAAAAAAAAAAAAAAAAACATTTTGGATTGTTCCCTCCCATATGGAGAGCAAAGGATGTCGGAGCTAAACCGTAAGGCTGATCTAATGTTTCACTCTCTTACTATTGATTTGTTCATCAGCTCTCAAGTGAAAGACATGTATTACAGCTTGGGGCTACAATGGTGAATAAAATATTCCCCACCATCAAGAGTTATTTAGCTGTATACTAAGGTATACTTAATGCAGTTTGACAAATATTTTGATATGTGGAGAGACAAATTGGTATGGGCACAAATGAAGAAAGTTACAGTATTATTTGCACTGGGTATAAACCTATATAAGAAACACCTCATAAAGACTGGAGTAGGTAATGGGGCCAGAGAAGGCTTTTTTTAGGAAAAGAAAAATGGTTGTTTTATAATCATCATACAATATACTATGAAATATTGTATCTTTACCAGATCAGTTCAGTTCAGTTCAGTCTCTCAGCATGTCTGACTCTTTGCAACCCCATGAACTGCAGAACGCCAGGCCTCCCTGTCCATCACTAACTCCCAGACTTCACCCAAACCCATGTTCACTGAGTTGGTGATGCCATCCAACCATCTTATCCTCTGTCATCCCCTTCTCCTCCTGTCCTCAATCTTTCCCAGTATCAGGGTCTTTTCCAATGATTCAGCTCTTCTCATAATGTCAAATTAGGCCTTTTATAATCTTCTAAGAATTGCATTTCTGTTCAGACATCAACAGAATATTTTCTTTGCAGTTTCCTTCTTTAATAAAGCTAAAATTATTACTCTGTGTTAAAACATAAAACCTGATTTGAACAGATAGTAGTAAAGTTTTTATTTAAAATATCACTTTTTAATGTATTTAACATTTTCTTCTCACAAGATACTGAGAGAGTATTATCAGACTTTATTCATGCCTTGTATACATTTATAACATGACCATGGCTTCTCATCACAGAAAATATTCCAAACAACTAAAGTGGACATTAAATCCTTCATTGTATGGCTTCTATTATACTCTTCAGACTTCTAAAATTTTCCAATATGAACTTTAGAATCAATTCATGTCAATGTATGGCAAAACCAATATAGAATTGTAAAGTAAAATAAAAAATAAAAAAAAAAGAATGAAATAAAATTGGCAAACATGCTGGTGATGAATACTAAAGATATATTTACATATAGAACTAATACCAAATGGTAGTTATATAACAAACAAACAAAAAAAAAAGATTCATCAAACTACTATATTTCTTGAATGCGCCACAAAGTCTCATGTTATAACAATCTTGATATGCTACTTTCTTTGATTGATGTGGCCTTTTGCCTACACGAAAGAAACCAATAAACACTATCTCACTCAGCATTTGTTCTACAGAATGTTCTTCAGCATTAACTTTTTTTCTCCTCTGTGTTTAATTTTCCTTTGGAATGATGGAACACTGTTTTCCCCTTTTGTTCACATACAGTTGATCATTGTTATTTATGATTCTGTATTTGTAAATTTCAGTTCAATCTCTGAGTCCTGTTTGACTCTTTGGACTGCAGCACCCCACAAACTGCAGCATGCCAGGCTTCCTATGCCAGCATCACCAGCTCCTGGAGCTTGCTCAAACCACGTCCATCAAGTTGGTGATGCCATCTAACCATCTCATACTCTGTCATCCCCTTCTCCTCCTGCCTTCAATCTTTCCCAGCATTAGGGTCTTTTCCAATGAATCAGTTTACCTACTCATTAAATTTTCCTTGCAATCCTAAATTCATGACACTCTTATAGTCATTTGCTGACATGCTGAGTGGCTGACATGCACAGTGGCAAAAACAATGCAAGGGTTCCCACCTGAGATAAAGACAGCATTCTACCTTTTTATTTCAGCTCTTCTACTGTAAATGTGTCCTTTTTGTAATATATTTGGTGTACATTTTTTACATATGTGTGCTTTTTGCCAGTGATTTTGCTCTTTAAAATAAAGTGCTGTTAACTGTTCCTAGATGCTTTTGAACTGTGGTGTTGGAGAAGACTCTGGAGAGTTCCTTGGACTGCAAGGAGATCCAACCAGTCCATTCTGAAGGAGATCAACCCTGGGATTTCTTTAAAAGAAATGATGCTAAAGCTGAAACTCCAGTACTTTGGCCACTTCATGCAAAGAGTTGACTCATTGGAAAAGACTCTGATGCTGGGAGGGATTGGGGGCAGGAGGAGAAGGGGACAACAGAGGATGAGATGGCTGGATGGCATCACGGACTCGATGGACATGAGTCTGAGTGAACTCCGGGAGTTGGTGATGGACAGGGAGGCCTGGTGTGCTGCAATTCTTGGGGTCGCAAAGAGTCGGACATGACTGAGCGACTGAACTGAACTGAACTGAAGTGCAAGAAGCCTCTGATTTTCCTTAAGGAGAAAATTCATGTATTAGAAAGCTTCTTTCAAGAATGACTCTTGGAGCTGTTGGCCATCAAAATGAAAATGAAAGTCACCTGTCATGTCTGACTCTTTGTGACCTCATGGACTATACAGTTCATGGAATTCTCCAGGCCAGAATATGGGAGTGGGTATCCATTGCCTTCTCTAGGAGATCTTCCCAACCCAGGTGTCAAACCAGGTCTCCTGCATTGCAGGCAGATTCTTTACCAGCTGAGTCACAAGCTAAGCCCAAGAATACTGGAGTGGGTAGCCTATCCCTTCTCCAGTGGATCTTCCTGACCCAGGAATCCAATCGGGGTCTCCTGCATTGCACACAGATTCTTTACCAACTGAGCTATTAGGGAAGCCAGATGTGAAGAGGACCGCAGAAGCCACAGTCTGAGGAGGATGGGATTGTCCTCATCGAATGTCTGTGAGTTGAATATTGATCAAGCAACAAATATTTAATATGGTTTCTTTAGTAAAAAAAAATTATTTATATATATATATATACACACACACACACAACAAATCCAGTTTATGTGTTGTTCAATTGGGCGAAATGTGACCAGAGGCTCATAGGATCTTAACCTTATTTGTGATTAGGGTTCATGGTAACTTTGTAGAATATAGCCCTTGGAGATAAAGGTAACTGATTATTGCTTTGACTAGGAACCTAACCCTATTTGTGCTAATTGGGGTTCATGGTAACTTTGTAGAATATAGCCCTTGGAATTAAAGATAACTGACCATTGTCTTGACTAGTCTGTCAACTCTTGAAGTTTAGTAACCTGTTTTATTCACCTTGCTATTTCTGGGATGGACTATCAGTGTTAATATTAGAAGCTAAGAACTGTGAATGTTGTTGCATTTCAATGGGGACAGAATCTTTTTTGTAAGGGATTAATCTGCCCAGTATAGACAGTCCTTGGAATTCTCCAGGTGAGGATACTACAGTGGGTAGCCTTTTCCTTCTCCAAGGGGATCTTCTCAACCCAGGGATTGCACCCAGGTCTCCCACATTGCAGGCAGATTCTTTACCAGCTAAGCCATAAGGGAAGCCCAAGAATACTGGAGTTGGTAGCCTATCCCTTCTCCAGCAGATCTTCCTGACCCAGGAATTGAACTGGGGTCTTCTGCAACTGAGCTATCTGGAAGGGTGGATAAATGTGTTCATTACTCAAAAAATAACTATAGAAACTTTTTAGCAGACTA
The DNA here is from genome assembly GCF_014754425.2 of Oryx dammah. Lineage (NCBI taxonomy): Eukaryota > Metazoa > Chordata > Mammalia > Artiodactyla > Bovidae > Oryx > Oryx dammah. The sequence goes on along the minus strand of NW_024070212.1, from coordinate 62,397,473 downwards.
AAGGGAAATAATTACAAATTTTTGAACTAACTCTTTGCATGAAAAGAAAAATAAATCCCACTTCAAGAAAATCAAATCAGTTTGGAGGAGGAAAAAAAAAAAAAACATATATTCTAATTAGAAGAGATTTCTAAGAGGCCAGATAAAAATGATGTACACTTAGCATGAAAAAAGAGTAGAGACACTGGATGAAATGTGATTCTAGTCATAGGAAATTTTTAAATATCCATAGCATCTATATATTGTATACATCCCTCCCATCTTATTGGATACTAGGAGACAGAACCAGGAGAGAAACCCAAGCTTCCTGCCCAGTAGTCCAGTCCGCATTTAAAATCTTTTGGGCTGTCATGGGCCATAAAACTAAAAAAATATCATAGGTCCAGATCTGCATAGTATCTTTTAATCTCTAAATATAGAATAAGGTCTCTTGGTAATAAGTAGAATAAAGGTAAAATTATGTCTGCAGGGAGGTCTAGTTTCAACTTTATATCCGTATACTTCTGGTTTTCATCATGCTTACACAGTAGTGGTAGAAATCAAGAAAGGAGTTCCAAGTGGACTCTGATTTCCAGATTCCACTTAGAGAAGATAGTAACCTGGCCCTCCTTTGTTCTCTCAGGGATGGCAAGAGAGGAGAATTCACCTCCAAGAGAACTGTGAATGTTGTTGCATTTCAATGGGGACAGAATCTTTTTTGTAAGGGATTAATCTGCCCAGTATAGACTAGAAAGCTTCCTTTTGATCACTCTTAAATAGAAATACTGATGACCCAGAATACAGTGGCACTTAAGGTAATTTTTCTGTTGTATTTCCCCAGGATTAGATTGTTTTAGGAATATAGTTCAGTTGAATTTTGAATGACAGAAGTTGTTTGAAGATATAATTTGGCAACTGGCATTTGTCATTTGTCACAAAAATCCATCAACTAATCTGTCATTCAAACAAATGGAATGCTATTCTGGGTCTTGCCCTATGTACCCAGGAAAATATATGGAGTAGTATCAAGAATATTAACTCCCATATATGTTTCATTCTCTGTTGAGCTCAAACTGGATTTATTTAACAGAGATAGACCTGTTTGGAAGTTGCATAAAAGAGAAAAGTCTTGGTACCTTGTAAAGGTGATATTTGTATAATTAGTTTATTGATATTTATTTGTTCATCTATTCCTCAAAATATACTGTCACTCTGTTAAGAGCTGAAGAAAATTTTTAGTAAGGTATTATCCCTTGTTTTCAGCAGGTCCCTATCTAATATGTGAGCAAATCATTTCAGTATGTGTAATATATTTTGAAGAGGTAAAATTACATTATTAAGGCCTTGCCATTCACAAAGCATTCAGTTGTTTAAGAATATATAGAAGATACATTTTTTTTTCAAAACAGGGGAGTAGATATTTCCATATTATTCAAAGGTATCAACTGAATTGAAACCTCAAAATATTTCAGAGAAAGTGCAATGAAACTGAAAGCTACTTGTGGAGAGATGGGATGGATGGAATTGTCATCTCCTCAGACCTTGACATGAGGCATTTTTGACTAAGAAAATGTTGCTGTCCCTCACTGTCCTGTCAGATATATTTATAAGGTTATCTCCCCATCATAGATTGTAAGTTTCTTGAAGGCCAACTATGCACAGGAACCTGGAATGTTAGGTCGATGAATCAACACATATTGGAAGTGGTCAAAGAGGACATGACAAGAGTGAACATCGACATTCAAGGAATCAGAGAACTAAGATGGACAATGGGTGAATTTAACTCAGATAAATATTATATCTACTACTGTGGGCAAGAACCCCTTAGAAGAAATGGAGTAGCCATCATAGTCAATAAAAGAGTCTGAAATGCAGTACTTGGATGCTATCTCAAAAACAACAGAGAGATCTCTATTCATTTCCAAGGCAAACCATTCAATATCACGGTAAGCCAAGCCTATGCCCAAACCAGTAATGTTAAAGAAGCTGAAGATGAACGGTTCTATGAAGACCTACAAGACCTTTTAGAACTAACAGCCAAAAAAAGCTGTCCTTTTCATTATAGGTGACTGGAATGCTAAAGTAGGAAGTCAAGAAACACCTGGAATAACAGGCAACTTTGGACTTAGAGGATGGAATGAAGCAGGGCAAAGGCTAATAGAGTTTTGCCAAAAGAACGCACTGGTCATAGAAAACACCCTCTTCCAACAACACAAGAAAAGACTCTACACATGGACATTACCAGATGGTCAACACTGAAATCAGATTGATTATATTCTTTGCAGCCAAAGATGGAGAAGCTCTATACAGTCATCATAAACAAGACTGGGAGCTGACTGTGGCTCAGTTCATGAACTCCTTATTGACAAATTCAGACTGAAATAGAAGAAAATGGAGAAAACCATGAGACCATCCCGGTATGACCTAAATCAAGTCCTTTATAATTATACAGTGGAAGTGAGAAATAGATTTAAGGGACTAGATCAGATAGACAGAGTGCCTGATGAACTATGGATTGAGGTTCATGACATTGTACAAGAGACATGAATCAAGACCATCCCCAAGAAAAAGAAATGCAAAAAGCAAAATGGCTCTCTGAGGAGGCTTTACAAATAGCTGTGAAAAGAAAAGTGAAAAGCAAAGGACAAAAGGAAGTTCAGTTCAGTTAGTCGCTCAGTCGTGTCTGATTCATTGCGACCCCATGAATAGCAGCAGCCAGGCCTCCCTGTCCATCACCATCTCCCAGACTTCACTCAGACTCATGTCCATCGAGTCCGTGATGCCATCCAGCCATCTCATCCTCTGTCATCCCCTTCTCCTCCTGCCCCCAATCCCTCTCAACATCAGTGTCTTTTCCATTGAGTCAACTCTTTGCATGAAGTGGCCAAAGTACTGGAGCTTCAGCTTCAGCATCATTCCTTCCAAAGAAGTCCCAGGGTTGATCTCCTTCAGAATGGACTTGTTGGATCTCCTTGCAGTCCAAGGGACTCTCAAGAGTCTTCTCCAACATCACAGTTCAAAAGCATCAATTCTTTGGCGTTCAGCCTTCCTCACAGTCCAACTCTCACATCCATACATGACCACAGGAAAAACCATAGCCTTGACTAGATGGACCTTAGTTGGCAAAGTAATGTCTCTGCTTTTGAATATACTATCTAGGTTGGCCATAACTTTTCTTCCAAGGAGTAAGCGTCTTTTAATTTCATGGCTGCAGTCATCATCTGCAGTGATTTTGGAGCCCCCAAAAATAAAGTCTGACATTGTTTCCACCGTTTCCCCATCTATTTCCCATGAAGTTGATGGGACCACACGCCATGATCTTCGTTTTATGAATGTTGAGCTTTAAGCCAACTTTTTCGCTCTCCTCTTTCACTTTCACCAAGAGGCTTTTTAGCTCCTCTTCACTTTCTGCCATAAGGGTGGTGTCATCTGCATATCTGAGGTTACTGATATTTCTCCCAGCAATCTTGACTCCAGCTTGTGTTTCTTCCAGTCCAGCATTTCTCATGACGTACTCTGCATATAAGTTAAATAAGCAGGGTGACAATATACAGCCTTGACATACTCCTTTTCCTATTTGGAAACAGTCTGTTGTTTCGTGTCCAGTTCTAACTGTTGCTTCCTGACCTGCATACAGATTTCTCAAGAGGCAGGTTAGGTGGTCTGGTATTCCCATCTCTTTCAGAATTTTCCACATTTTCTTGTGATCCACACAGTCAAAGGTTTTGGCATAGTCAATAAAGCAGAAATAGATGTTTTTCTGGAACTCTCTTGCTTTTTCCATGATCCAGTGGATGTTGGCAATTTGATCTCTGGTTCCTCTGCTTTTTCTAAATCCAGCTTGAACATCAGGGAGCTTACGGTTCACGTATTGCTGAAGCCTGGCTTGGAGAATTTTGAGCATTACTTTACTAGCATGTGAGATGAGTGCAATTGTGCAGTAGTTTGAGCATTCTTTTGCATTGCCTTTCTTTGGGATTGGAATGAAAACAGCTTTTCCAGGCCTGTGGCCACTGCTGAGTTTTCCAAATTTGCTGGCATATTGAGTGCAGCACTTTCACAGCATCATCTTTCAGGATTTGAAATAGCTCAACTGGAATTCCATCACCTCCACTAGCTTTGTTCGTAGTCATGCTTTCTAAGGCCCACTTGACTTCACATTCCAAGATGTCTGGCTCTAGATTAGTGATGACATCATCATGATTATTTTGGTCGTGAAGATCTTTTTTGTACAGTTCTTCTGTGTATTCTTGCCACTTCTTCTTAATATATTCTGCCACTGTTAGGTCCAGACCATTTCTGTCCTTTATCGAGCCCATCTTTGCATGAAATATTCCCTTGGTATCTCTAATTTTCTTGAAGAGATCTCTAGTCTTTCCCATTCTGTTCTTTTCTTCTATTTCTTTGCATTGATCACTGATGAAAGCTTTCTTATCTCTTCTTGCTGTTCTTTGGAACTCTGCATTCAAATGCTTATATCTTTCCTCTTCTCCTTTGCTTTTCACCTCTCTTCTTTTCACAACTATTTGTAAGGCCTCCCCAGACAGCCATTTTACTTTTTTGCATTTCTTTTCCATGGGGATGGTCTTGATCCCTGTCTCCCGTACAATGTCACAAACCTCATTCCATAGTTCATCAGGCACTCTATCTATCAGATCTAGGCCCTTAAATCTATTTCTCACTTAACTGTATAATCATAAGGGATTTGATTTAGGTCATACCTGAATGGTCTAGTGGTTTTCCCTACTTTCTTCAATTTAAATATGAATTTGGTAATAAGGAGTTCATGATCTGAGCCACAGTCAACTCCTGGTCTTGTTTTTGTTGACTGTATAGAGCTTGTCCATCTTTGGCTGCAAAGAATATAATCAATCTGACTTTGGTGTTGACCATCTGGTGATGTCCATGGGTAGAGTCTTCTCTTGTGTTGTTGGAAAAGGGTGTTTGCTATGACCAGTGCATTTTCTTGGCAAAACTCTATTAGTCTTTGCCTTGCTTCATTCCATCCTCCAAGGCCAAATTTCCCTGTTACTCCAAGTGTTTCCTGACTTCCTACTTTTGCATTCCAGTCCCCTCTAATGAAAAGGATATCTTTTTTGGGTATTAGTTCTAAAAGGTCTTGTAGGTCTTCATAAAACCGTTCAACTTCAGCTTCTTCAGCATTACTGGTTGGGGCATAGACTTGGATAACTTGATATTGAATGGTTTGCCTTGGAGACAAACAGAAATCATTCTGTCATTTTTGAGACTGCATCCAAATACTGCATTTTGGACTCTCTTGTTGACCATGATGGCTACTCCATTTCTTCTGAGGGATTCTTGCCCACAGTAGTAGATATAATGGTCATCTGAGTTAAATTCACCCATTCCAGTCCATTTTAGTTCGCTGATTCCTAGAATGTCAACGTTCACCCTTGCCATCTCCTGTTTGACCACTTCCAAAATGCCCTGATTCATGGACCTGACATTCCAGGTTCCTATGCAATATTGCTCTTTACAGCATCAGACCTTGTTTCTATCACCAGTCACATCCACAACTGGATATTGTTTTTGCTTTGGCTCCATCCCTTCATTCTTTCTGGAGTTATTTCTCCACTGATCTCCAGTAGCATATTGGGCACCTAATGACCTGGGGAGTTACTCTTTTGGTATCCTGTCATTTTGCCTTTTCCTACTGTTCATGGGGTTCCCAAGGCAAGAATACTGAAGTGGCTTGCCATTCCCTTCTCCAGTGGACCACATTCTGTCAGACCTGTCCACCATGACCTGCCCACCATGACCTGCCCATCTTGGGTTGCCCCACAGGCATGGCTTGGTTTCATTGAGTTAGACAAGGCTGTGGTCCTAGTGCGATTAGATTGACTAGTTTTCTGTGAGTATGGTTTCAGTGTGTCTGGCCTCTGATGTCCTCTTGCAACACCTACCATCTTACTTGGGCTTCTCTTACCTTGGGTGTGGGGTATCTCTTCACGGCTGCTCCAGCAAAGCACAGCCACTGCTCCTTACCTTGGACGAGGGGTATCTCCTTGCCACCACCATTCCTGACCTTCAACGTGGGATAGCTCCTCTAGGCCCTCCTGTGCCTGCGCAGCCAGCCAAAGAATAGCAGGGAGAGATAAGAAGCCTTCCTCAGTGACCAATGCAAAGAAATAGAGGAAAACAACAGAATGGGGAAAGACTAGAGATCTCTTCAAGAAAATTAGAAATACCAAGGGAACATTTCATGCAAAGATGGGCTCGATAAAGGACAGAAATGGTAGGGACCTAACAGAAGCAGAAGATATTAAGAAGAGGTGGCAAGAATACACAGAAGAACTATACAAAAAAGATCTTCATGACCCAGATAATCATGATGTTGTGATCACTCACCTAGAGCTAGACATCCTGGAATGTGAAATCAAGTGGGCCTTAGAAAGCATCACTATGAACAAAGCTAGTGGAGGTGATGGAATTCCAGCTGAGCTATTTTAAATCCTGAAAGATGATGCTGCAAAAGCACTGCACTCAATATGCCAGCAAATTTGGAAAACTCAGTAATGGCCATAGGACTGGAAAATGTCAGTTTTTATTCTAATCTCAAAGAAAGGCAATGCCAAAGAATGCTTAAACTGCTGCACAATTGCACTCATCTCACACGCTAGTAAAGAAATTTTTTAAAATTCTCTAAGCCAGGCTTCAGCAATACGTGAACTGTGAACTCCCTGATGTTCAAGCTGGTTTTAGAAAAGGCAGAGGAACCAGAGATCAAATTGCCAACATCTGCTGGATCATGGAAAAAACAAGAGAGTTCCAGAAAAACATCTATTTCTGCTTTACTGACTATGCCAAAGCCTTTGACTGTGTGGATCACAATAAACTGTGGAAGATTTTGAAAGAGATGGGCATATCAGACCACTTGACCTGCCTCTTGAGAAACCTGTATGAAGGTCAGGAAGCAACAGTTAGAACTGGACATGGAACAACAGACTGGTTCCAAATAGTAAAATGAGTACGTCAAGGCTGTACATTGTCACCCTGCTTATTTAACTTATGTGCAGAGTACAACATGAGAAAAGCTGGGCTGGATAAAGCACAAGCTGGAATCAAGGTTCCTGGGAAAAATATCAATAAGCTCAGATATACACATGACACCACCCTTATGGCAGAAAGTGAAGAAGAACTAAAGAGCCTCTTGATGAAAGTAAAAGAGGAGAATGAAAAAGTTGCCTTAAAGCTCAACATTCAGAAAACTAAGATAATGGCATCTGGTCCCATCACTTCATGGCAAATAGATGGGGAAGAGTGGAAACAGTGGCTGACTTTATTTTGGGGGGCTCCAAAATCACTGCAGATGGTGATTGCAGCCATGAAATTAAAAGATGCCCACTCCTTGGAAGGAAAGTTATGACCAACCTAGTTAGCATATTAAAAAACAGATACATTTCTTTGCCAACAAAGGTCCGTCTAGTCAAGGCTATGGTTTTTCCAGTGGTCATGTAAGGATGTGATAGTTGGACTATAACGAAAGCTGAGCACTGAAGAATTGATGCTTTTGAACTGTGGTGTTGGAGAAGACTCTTGAGAGTCCCTTGGACTGCAAGGAGATCCAACCAGTCCATCCTAAAGGAAACCAGTCCTGAATATTTATTGAAAGGACTGATACTGAAGCTGAAACTCCAATACTTTGACCACCTGATGCGAAGAGCTGACTCATTTGAAAAGACTCTGATGTTGGGAAAGATTGAGGGCAGGAGGAGAAGGGGCCAACAAAGGATGAGATGGTTGGATGGCATCACCAACTTGATGGAAATGGGTTTGGGTGGACTCCAGGTGTTGTTGATGGACAGGGAGGCCTGGCGTGCTGCATTTCATGCGGTCGCAAAGCGTGGACATGACTGAGCAACTGAGCTTAACTGAACTGAAGGTCAACTACTTATGCACATACACATTTTTGTGTTAATTTTCTAGGGCTGCCATAACAGAGCACCAGAACCTGTTCCATGCCTCTTTTTAGCTTCTGGTAGTATACTAGTAGTTTGTTCTTCTTGGGGTGGTAGATGTTTCACAACAGTGTCTGCCTTCATCTTCACATGGTGTTCTACCCATTCACCTGTCTGATTCTATGCCCAAATTACCCTGGTTTGCAAAGATACAGTCATGTTGGATTAGTACTACCCTAAGGACCTCATATTAATCTTATCATCTGAAAAGACCCTTTTTTCAAATAAGCTTATGTTCACAGATACTGAGAATTAGAACTTCAAAATCCCCTGGAGAGTTGGGGATGTAATTCAAGCTATAGCCATATTTTATATATTCACTTACTGAAGATTAGAAATAGATACACAATAGGAGTATTTTCTAGAAATAATTAAAAATCATAATTCAAAAACTCAGATTCTAAGGAAGGAATAGTATATTTAAAATCCAAAATTATTATACATGGAAGAGGATTGAAAGTCATCTATCCTATGTATTTATTTTTAAATTTGTGACCCTTCAATACTTAACTTACTATAAGCTGATTATTGGGAGTCAGTAATGGATGTTTGCTTACTGGATACCTGTTCCCATTCTACTTGTCTACAAAACGTCTCTCCTCCATTCAAGTTCATAGGTACAAAATCAGTGTCCTGGAAACTGTGATTGTTAAGCATTATCTTGTACCTCCAGCCCTACAATAGTTATTTGTACCAAGGGTGGCCCATCGTTTTATACTGAGTTAGTGACTTACATTTTTGGAAAAGTTCAAATTAAAGTTATGTGATTTTAAATTAGGTGATATATATGCATTATTTGAAAGGAGAATGTGTATGTCTTACCCCTTTTAATTATTGTGAGTAGCTTATAGAACAGCATATACAAGAGAATTAATCTGTAGTTAGAAAAGAAAATAAAGCAGTTGCCAGAGGGCCCAAGGACAAGAGCTAATTATATTCACTTTCTGAATCCATTCACTCCCTAAGAATGCCTCTTGTGTCATAAAAATTCCTTTATTTTTCTTTTGCTTATGCTAGCTTTAGAGAATTCCTTAAGAAGTAGTATTAATAGCATAGTCTTCTGAGCCACAATTCTTGGAGTCCAAATTCTGCCATATAATTACTTGGGTAAAAATTTTTGAACACTTCTATTCTTCAGTATCTAAAATACAAAGGAAATAGTTTAAAAAAAAACAAAACTTAATTGGTTGTAAAGTGAAGAAATAGAGGAAAACAATAGAATAGGGAAAACTAGAGATCTTTTCAAGAAAATTAGAGATACCAAGGGAATATTTCATGCAAAGATGAGCACAATAAAGGACAGAAATGATGTGGACTTAACAGAAGCAGAAGATATTAAGAAGAGGTGGCAACAATACACAGAAGAACTATACGAAAAAGATCTTCATGACCCAGATAACCACGATGGTGTGATCACTCACCTAGTGCCAGAAATCTGGAATGTGAAGTCAAGTGGGCCTTAGGAAGCATCACTACAAACAAAGCTAGAGGAGGTGATGGAATTCCAGCTGAGCTATTTCAAATCCTGAAAGATGATGCTGTGAAAGTGCTGCACTCAATATACCAGCAAATCTGGAAAACTCAGTAGTGGCCACAGGACTGGAAAAGGTCAGTTTTCATTCCAATCCCAAAGAAAGGCCATGCCAAAGAATGCTCAAACTATCGCACAATTGCACTCATCTCATATGTTAGTAAAGTAATGCTCAAAATTCTCCAAGCCAGGCTTCAACAGTACGTGAACCGTGAACTTCCAGATGTTCAAGCCGGGATTTAGAAAAGGCAGAGGAACCAGAGATCAAATTGCCAACATCTGCTGGATCATCCAAAAAGCAAGCAAGTTCCAGTAAAACATCTACTTTTGCTTTATTCACTACACCAAAGTCTTTGACTGTGTGGATCACAATAAACTGTGGAAAATGCTGAAAGAGATGGGAATACCAGACCATGCCTGACCTGGGTATTCCATACCCAGGGAATACCTGACCTGCCTCTTGAGAAATCTGTATGCAGGTCAAGATGCAACAGTTAGAACTAGACTTGGAACAACTTGTTCCAAATCAGGAAAGGAGTATGTCAAGGCTGTATACTGTCACCCTACTTATTTAACTTATATGCAGAGTACGTCATGTGAAATGCCAGGCTGGATGAAGCATAAGCTGGAATTAAGATTGTGGTGAGAAATATCAACATTAGATATGAAGATGACACTGCCCTTATGGCAGAAAGCAAGAAGAACTAAAGAACCTCTTCATGAATGTGAAAAGGAGAGTGAAAATGTTGGCTTAAAACTCAACATTCATAAAACTAAGATCATGGCATCCGGTCCCATCACTTCATGGCAAATAGATGGGGAAAAAATGGAAAAAGTGACAGACTTTATTTTTTGAGCTCCAAAATCACTGTCAAATGTGACTGCAGCCATGAAATTAAAAGATGCTTGTTCCTTGGAAGAAATGCTATGGACAACCTAGACAGCTTATTACAAATCAGAGACATTATATTACCAACAAAGGTCTGGCTAGTCAAAGCTATGGTTTTTCCAGTAGTCATGTATGGATGTGAGAGTTGAACTGTAAGGAAAGGTAAGGGCCAAAGAGTTGATGTTTTTGAACTGTGGTGGTGGTAAAGACTCTTGAGAGTCCCTTGGACTGCAAGGAGATCCATCCAGTCCATCCTAAAGGAAATCAATCCTGAATATTCTTTGGAAGTACCAAAGCTGTAGCTGAAACTCCAATACTTTGGTCATCTGATGAGAAGAACTGACACATTGGAAAACACCTTGATGCTGGGAAAGATTGAAGGCAGGAGGAGAAGGGGATGATAGAGGATAAGATATTTGGATGGCATCACCAACGCAATGAACATGAGTTTGAATAAACTCCAGGAGTTGGTAATGGGTAGGGAAGCCTGGCATGCTGAGTCCATGGGGTCGCAGAGAGTTGGACATGACTGACTGACTGAAACTGAAAAAAGTGAAGAATATGAAAGTGAAAAATATATGCACAATTTATAGTATATACTATATACAATTTGTATATACAATTTATACATAAATACAATTCATGGTATATACTATAAAAATGTCTTGTTGAACATAAATCACGTGCATATACTATATAAATGGTCTTTCCTGATCGCTCAGATGGTAGAGAATCTGCCTGCAATGCAGGAGACCCGAGTTTGATCCCTATGTCCCGAAGATCCCATGAAGAAAGAAATGGCAACTCACTCCAGTAGTCAACCCAATTCTAATTTTCTCGATGTTGTTCAGTTCAGTTCAGTTCAGTCACTCAGTCGTGTCCAACTCTTTGTGACCCCATGAATCGCAGCATGCGAGGCCTCCCTGTCCATTACCAACTCCTGGAGTTCACTCAGACTCACATCCGTCAAGTCAGTGATGCCATCCAGCCATCTCATCCTCTGTCGTCCCCTTCTCCTCCTGCCCCCAATCTCCCCCAGCATCAGAGTCTTTTCCAATGAGTCAACTTTTCGCATGAGGTGGCCAAAGTACTGGAGTTTCAGCTTTAGCGTCATTCCTTCCAAAGAAATCCCAGGGCTGATCTCCTTCAGAATGGACTGGTTGGATCTCCTTGCAGTCCAAGGGACTCTCAAGAGTCTTTTCCAACACCACAGTTCAAAAGCATCAATTCTTAGGCACTCAGCCTTCTTCACAGTCCAACTCTCACATCCATACATGACCACAGGAAAAACCATAGCCTTGACTAAACGGACCTTAGTCGGCAAAGTGATGTTTCTGCTTTTGAATATGCCATCTAGGTTGATCATAACTTTTCTTCCAAGGAGTAAGCATCTTTTAGTTTCATGGCTGCAATCACCATCTGCAGTGATTTTAGAGCCCCCCAAAATAAAGTCTGACACTGTTTCCACTGTTTCCCCATCTATTTCCCATGAAGGTACTATCAATTGGGCTTCCCAGATAATTCCTCTAGAGACCTAGCACTAAGCTCAAAGTTTCACCAGTCAGATTCACCAGACCTTTCCCACACCATACAAGATTACACATTAATTGGAAGTCTCTCTCCTGGAGCACTCCATGCTTGCTGCTGTGCTATCTCCTCTTTGTAATTCTCTCCAAGGGTAGAGGAAATAATAAGAAAGTAGAGTTCCTCATTTCACTCACTCTCTGCTTGAAAACATTTCCAACAAAGCCCATTTTAGGTTTCTAGGGCTGCTGTAGCAAAGTACCATAAGTCCAGCAGCTTAGACAATATAAATATATTGTCTTGTCTCACAAATCTGGAGGCTGGAAATCTGAGATCAACGTGTTGGCAGGGCCACACCCCCTGTGAAGATTCCAATTAAAGGTCTGATCCAAGACTGTTTCCTAATTTTTGGTAGACTTCAGGCAGTATACTCTCACCTTTATAAGACCTTCTCCCCATTTGCACATCAGTCTCTGTGTTCAAATTTTCCCTTTTCATGATGACATTTGTCATATTGAATTAGGACCCACCTTAATGTCATTTTGTCTTAACCTGATCATATGCAAAGGCTCCATTTTCAAATAATGCCACAGTCACAGAAAAAAGGGAGGCAAGGGTTAGAAGTTCAATGACTTTGGTGCTGCAAATCAACTCTGTTTTGTTTTGTTTGTTTTTGCCTTCCACGACCATTAGAAAGTATTAATCATGGAGAGTGACACCAGGGTTGTCAGGATTTTGAAAGTCACTCAGTCATGTCCGACTCTTTGTGACCCCATGCACTATACAGTCAATGGAATTCTCCAGGCCAGAATACTGGAGTGGGTAGCCTTTCCCTTCCCCAGGGGATCTTCTCAACCCCGGGACTGAACCCAGGTCTCCTGCATTGCAAGTGGATTCTTTACCAGCTGAACCACAAGAGAAGATCAAGAATATTGGAGTGATTAGCCTATCCCTTCTCTAGCAGATCTTCCCAACCCAGGAATCAAACTGGGGTTTCCTGCATTGCAGGTGGATTCTTTACCAACTGAGCTATCAGGGAAGCCCTGGGATAATAAGCTTCAAATGTTGGCTCTCCTTTTCCAAATTATTTCCTATTTTGATCTGGAAGAATTAATGACTGAAGAATAGAGAAATAACAGTGTCTTCTGTTCTATATGGAGCTCTTCTTAATGCCTAAGAGAAGCAGAATATCACTTTTAGTTTCATAAATATTTACATATTGAGAAAAATACATTTCAGTCTTTCTGAGTACCTGAAGTACAAACATGAACAAAATACATAATACCTAATCTTGAGTATCTCTCATTCTGACAAGGGAAACAGACAGTTATTACATAAATTGCAATAATTGTGATTAGTTGTTTAATGGAATCATAAAGAATTCTTGGAGTATAGAGAAGCAAAATAGTAAACCTATCTGGGATAGCAAGAAAAAGTTTTATGAATATGTATTATTCATAAATATTGAGATGAAGTAAAATGACTTTTGAGTATAGCTTTGAAAAATAAATTCTCAAGTGATACAAAAGAGGACAATAGTGTTATAATTATACAGTTGAACATTAATTATATTAGAAGTTGTGATTATTATATACTTCTTAATATTTAAGAAGTTATACAATATGTCACATCATTAAAAATATTAAACACACACACACATACACAAAGAAAATAGGGCTCACCCATGGCTGCCCACTTTTAATTCTCTTCCTGAGGGGAATTTACATATAATCATCACTATTCATAATGAGATTGGTAGTTATGGTCTTTAAATATGCCTTTTGATTTATCAACATTAGATATTTTCTCTTAGCATTTTACCATGATAATTGGAAACAATTTACTCTTATTTAATTGCATTGACTAATACTTCTAGAACAAGGTCAAATAATACAGTGTCATTTGCTATGACATTTAATGATTTTCAGTTTGAGATCTACAGTGTCTGATATTAGGATCGCTATTCCTTCTCTTTTGGTTTGCACTTGTGTAGTATATTTTTATCCAGTTTCCTGAATCACTTTGTTATAAGTGTACCTCTTATGCACAGTATTTAATTAGGTCTTGTTTTGTGAGCCAAAATGAAAATATCTTTTCTTTCCTAGGTAAATGAGTTCACATTTAAATATATAAATATATGGCAAATATATCTAATCTCAACTCTGATTATATTTTACAAATGTTGATTTTGTTGTATTTGTGTATGTAGATATTAGCTCTGTTTTTATTAATTCATAAATTTTCTTCAGGGACATCATTTATAGAAAGACAATTGTTTTGGCCTGTCTTGAATTTATACTACTTGCTTTCAGTTTCTTTTTACCTTTCTTATATCTTTTCATCTTTTAATGTCATTTTTATTTTCTGGATTTTTTTTTTTTTGCCTTTCTAAACATAGTTAATAAATGTTTTATTTGTGTACAGTCTCCTTTTAGCTCTGAAATATATTTTCAAGTTTTAATATTTCTTTTCCACTATTTTCCTTTCCGGAGTTCAATTCACTCTTTTTAATTTCACTCTGCTTTTTGCTCATCCTGTTTTGTTTTTTTAATTTCTGACTCAAATGCTCATTTGAGTACATATACTTCTGTTTGGAATGTTCATTTACACATATCTTCTAGTTTGTTAATTGGGGGAGGAAGTGGTATATTTTCTATGTGTTTCATGTGATTTTTTTCTAATTTTCTTTAATAGGTTTGTAAATATTTTACTTTTGTTCATTTTTATGGCATTAGTGAGCTATATCAGGAATATTGTAAAATAATATGTAATTATTTTAGTATAAGGACACTCTTCTTTAGGTATAGTACAATAGAAGTACTTTAGAAGTGTTTGTTTTTATGGTTTGGTTATAGGTTGGATTTTACGACTCTCTTTAGTCTTTCAGAACACTAAACTTCCTCCCCTTTTTATTTTATATTTTTCCTTCACTAATCACTTGCCAAAGGACACATTTTTTTTTTCCTTCCTTTGGTGGGGGGATTTGCTTTATTTATCTTCTCAGCAGCTACATGTTTCAGAGATTATCCCTTTCCATCTTTCCATTTGTCCTGTACTGTTTTTTCCAGTAGTCATGTATGGATGTGGGAGTTGGACTGTAAAGAAAGCTGAGCACGAAAGAATTGATGCTTTTGAACTGTGGTGTTGGAGAAGACTCTTGAGAGTTCCTTGGACTGCAGGGAGATCCAACCAGTCCATCCTAAAGGAGATCAGTCCTGGGTGTTCATTGGAAGGACTGATGGTGAAGCTGAAACTCCAATACTTTGGCCACTTGATGCACAGAGCTGACTCATTTGAAAAGACCCTGATGTTGGGAAAGATTGAGGGTAGGAGGAGAAGGTGACGACAGAGGATGAGATGGTGGGATGGCATCACCGACTCAATGGGCATGGGTTTGGGTGGACTCTGGGAATTGGTGATGGACAGGGAGGCCTGGCGTGCTGCGGTTCATGGGGTCACAAAGAGTCAAACATGACTGAGCGACTGAACTGAACTGAACTTTGAATCACTAGCTCTTGAAATTTCATCCTTGTAATACGTACTTGGATCTGCTGAAACACTTTTTAAGAAATTTCAGATTTAAGATGGCAATTTCTAGTCACACTAAGGCCTCTTTAACTGCCATCCTCATCTGTCTTCTCTGTAGATTTTTTTTTTTTTTTCAGTCTGACTTTAGCCACGCAAAGCAATGAATCTGACTGGAAGTGAAGCAGAAGTATGAGAGATGGCACGTTAAGAATTAATAATTTTCTTCTTCGTTACTCATACTGATTTTGTGGGATTAGTATCCTCTCTCTTCAAGTTATGATGATTTTTTTAAAATATAATTTATGTTTTCCTTTTGCTTTTTCATATGAGTAGGGGGGTGTGTTTGGAGATACTTAGTTTGTTGCTGCCATTTCTCGCAGCTGTCCAGAAGTCCAGCCTCTTGTACTGATTTTTGTTTGCTTATTTTTTGCTTTACTATTTCAAATATGCTTTCCTTCTCCTTAATATTAGAATAACATTCTAATTTCTTTGTCATATTTATAATGTATTTCAGCTTATTTCTTAATATATTTATTGCTAACATTTTGGTTTTTAGTTCTATCCTTAATTATTAAAATTTGCTTTATATTTTAACCTTGACTCTCTCCTATGGTTTTATTGTCATTGTTACTTGTTCAGTTTTTGCAAATCTTCAATTCTTACTTAAAAAAAAATTGTTGAGAAATAATTTCCTGTCTCTTGGCACCCTGTAACCAGTTGAATCATTGGAATAATCTGACCTGTAGCTGTCCTCTTAACTACTCTCTCCAGAAAGGAGGAGAATGTCTTGTCTAACAAGCAAAGTTTAGAGAAGGAACTTAAGTCATGACTCTATTCCTTCTCTCTTTTTTTTCTTCAAATTTGGTTATTATAAAGATGAAGCACCTAAGTAAAATTTTTTTAAAGAGGGTATTAGAAAGGGAGAGATATTTAAGTTGTTGCTAGATCAGAAAGTGACTGAAGCCCAATGACATCTGACAGAAGAGAGCAAAATCCAAGAATACATGTAATCCATGAATACATCCACCAGAGGAAGCCAGGACCAAGGACAGTATGAAGACTTTCAAAGCTACTGATGGATAATTCTCTGTCATATCGATACAGGACACATCTTTTTGAATATCTAAGTAGATAAAAGTGGAGGGACAGGGAAGGTCAGCATAAAATAGTCAAAATATTTTTAGGTGACATTTCAGGGTGTTATAGTTATTGTAGACAATATGCCTGACAAATCTATGCTTCTCTAAGAGAAGCAAACTTTAGAGGGGTTAAAGGATGCTGTTGTTGTTCAGTTGCTAAGTCGTGCCTGACTCTGCAATCCCATGGACTGCAGCACACCAGGCAGAACTACAGGAAACAATTCAACCATGGTTTTGATATTGGTGAATAGAGAAAATAATTTCTTATTAGGTGTACCTGATTCTGGGAGATGAAAAAGGGTATACTTTTGGATGCTTTGAGAAAATCTGTTGATTCTATTTCACTTTGGAAAATTGTATATGAAAAAAATAAATACAGATGCCCTATGTGAAAAAAAGCTACTGTGACAAGGCATGACAGAGATATTGCTTCTTTCCAGATGAGTAGAAGGATATGGTTCAAAAATATTAGCAGCAACATCCACTGAAAATCTGTCAAGGGTTATCTTCCAATTGAAACAAATATGAATTATATATAGAAAAGCATCTCATTTAAAAATTTTGTCAAAGGGCAACAATTTCTCAAAAAGATCACTTCCTGATAGAGGAAACATTATGTTCTGGTTATCAATGTAGGGTTTTAAAATATACATCTTGGCAGAAGATGTATTTTTACCAAGTAAGTTTAGATTAACAGGTGATAGATTCTGGAACATTAGCATAGATTACCTGGGAATGTGAGGAGGGTGGCCCTGAAGACTTTTTATTTTTTTTCAAACTTGATTTCTTTTAATATAGTATTCATTAATTTCTGTCATAATTTCTATGGTCTTAACAACTAAATTCCAGAATATATAACTATAATTTTGCTTGTGCAAAACATTTCTAGGGATAGTACATGGATTCATTTAAAACATTTTGGGTGTGTGTGTTAGTGTTATGAATCAGCTGTGTATCCTTTCATTTTCAACATGAAAATTTGGATTAGCAATGTCATATAGTTTAGAAAAAAGGAGAGACATTACTTTACCAATGAAGGTCCATCTAGTCAAAGCTATGGGTTTTCCAGTAGTCATGTATGAATATGAGAGTTGGACTATAAAGAAAGCTGAACACCAAAAATTGATGCTTTTGAACTGTGGTGTTGGAAAAGACTCTTGAGTGTCCCTTGGACTGCAAGGAGATCAAACCAGACAATCCTAAAGGAAATCAGTCCTGAATATTCACTGGTAGGACTGATGCTGAAATTGAAGGCCCGATATTTTGGCCACCTGATGTGAAGAACTGACTCACTGGAAAAGACCCTGATTTGGGAAAAGATTCAAGGGAGGAGGAGAAGAGGACGACAGAGGATGAGATGGTTGGATGGCATCACCGACTCGATACACATGAATTTGAGTGAGTTCCAGGAGTTGGTGATGGGCAGGGAAGCCTAGTGGGCTGCAGTCCATGGGGTTGCAACGTCAGACACAACAGAGCGACTCAACTGATCGTTTAGATAAGTAACCTCCGCAGTGCTAAAGGTACATGTACAATAGAGCCTAGCCTGACTCCACCCAGGAACCTAGTTGGAAACCCTTGGACTGAGAGTAGAAAGAAGAAAAAAATCTTTGGGTGGCTTATTGCTGTATTCTTGCATTTCCAGATCTTGGACTTGCAACTTAGGAAGTCAAGAGAATCTGATTTTAGACTTTAAATCTTTTGAATTTATAAGATTTATAACATTAATATTTTGGAGTATTAATTTATCCTTAGGAATTTGATAATAGGATGGAATTATATAATAAACTTGGGTCATTTTGTCATTTTTCATATAAAGGTAATCAGTTGATATCATTATAGGATTTTTGATGAGAAAATGCATCTGGATAAAATTTGAGTTGAAAAACAGAACATAGAATGGGGTTTCAGCCTTAGATATATAGGGACCTTGAAATTTATTTATTCACTCCTTTAATCCATTCTGCATCCTCCTGGAGATTAAATTTTGAATTCCCACCAGTGGGAATTTAAGATGGAAGTTATTAGAGTAGTGGACTCAAAGAAAGTGGGAAAACTGGCCCGAGGACCATTGATCTCTCTATCTGAGAAAGCATTCATACTTTAGTTGAATCAGAGACATCATAGTTAGATAAAATGTTCTGAGGACAGATCTGTGAAAATTTGGAATTGAGACTAGGAAATGTCTTATCCCCTAGCTTCTTGGTCCATCAAATTAAAGCCGATCGAGCTCCACTAATTCTTGAGGTCTCAGGAATCCATTTGTGCTGACTGAAGCTCTTTACTCAGAGGATTTTCGTCACAGATTAGAAAGTTCAACCCTATCAATGCAATTCTCAATTAATCATACACTAGGTCAGTGGTGCGATCCTGACATTTTTATATTTTCACATTCAAAAATAGTACTATTAGTGATGATGGTATTTGGATGTCAAGATACAGCAGGAAAGACAGAAAAATTTCTTCCTATTTTTCACACTAAAATATTTGTGCAAATTATATTTGATCTATAATCTTACACCTTATTTACAGAGATATTCATGGACTTTTTGACTCTATGACTTAGCTTCTTAATCTACAAAAGCCCTTGGCTAGGTCTTGTTTCTCTTTATTTGTACACATTAGGTTAGTTACATGATAGTACTGCATAGTGGTTCACATATGTTTAAATCCCTATTATTTGTTCATTCACATACTAGGATTAACTGAGTCAAACCATCTGCTCAAAGCTCAAAATCCAGTAAACAGACAGGAAGACCTTGCCCTTATGAAGCTTACACTCCAATAACAAAGGTTGACGATTATCCTGAGTAAACAATGTACAGGGCATGAGAAGTGCTATGAACATCTGATTGATGTTTTGTGAGAGAGTGACTACCATACAGGAAGAAAAAAAAAATCTTGATGCAAAATAGAAAGGGAAAGAGACTTTAGAGAGGAGACATTTATGCCAACCTGAAAACAGGAAGGAGCCAGTCACGGCAAGAGATGAAAGGTGATGAGCACATTTCAGGCAAGTTTCCAGGCCCAGGAAAACTTAGCAGAGCTGACAAGCAAAACATTTTAGTGATTAATAGAACATGCATTGTCTCTAATCAATCAACACAACTGTGTCATGCATAATGACTGGAACACCCTTTTGGGTTTTGGTATAGTCAATACATAGTGTGGCTGCAGAGAGGAGAGTAAGTGGCAAAGTGACAGCTTAGAACCAGCTGCACAAGAGTGTTACCATGGGTATGCTGCTAATGTACTACACAGGTAGGTCATGGAAGGCATTTAAATTTTATTAAGTGACAGTTTGAGAAACTTGGGACATATTTTTATAAAAGGAGTGACAAAGCCTGAGTTACAGAATAAACTGCTGTTTGGAGAATGGATAACAGAGGAGCAAGAACGTAGTCTTGGGGATTTACCGTCTCTCCTTGCGTTGCCTCCAAACAGCAGTTTATACATGGTACTACCACTGGCTCTTTCAGCATGAAGTTCTGCACATTCTCTTAGATGTTTTGAGCTCAGAGGCATCTAATTTTACCAGAATCCACAAAATATAAATATTTCCATAGTTATTGGCACACAGCAGGAAAACTCCCTGAGCATGGAACTCTTGGAATGTGGCCAGGCTTCCAGGAAGAGAGCTCACTGCACAATCTCCAGGCCAAGATTAGTGGCCAGTGAGAATGGGTCAGTGACAAGGATTTCTTAAGTCTAAAGTACAAATACGAGGATCTTAGTGGAGTAAAAATTGGCAAAAATCACCACTGTTAGGAAATCAACTGTTAGAACAAACATGCATTATTTCCTTTAGATCACTCTCTTCTGTAATGCCTGTGAATTATCAACATTATCATTTCAATACACAGAGATATTTTTCTTCAGCTTCATATAGGAATACTTTAGTTCAGCTACTTATCTTTGTAAGCAAAGCATGGAAAATTGTGCCTTTCCTCATTCCTTTGAAATATTTTATTTATTAAGTCATATTCCGTGTGAGAAATACTACTCATAGTTTCTAAACTGTAAGAGCATTCAGTTTAACAACTGCTGGTGTGTGCAGTTACTCAGTTTTGTCCAACTCTTTGCAACCCCATGGACCATAGCCCACCAGCTCCTCTGTCCATGGGATTCTCTCGGCAACAATACTGGAGTGGGTTGCCATGCCCTCCTCCAGGGGATCTTCCCTACCTGGAGAGCAAACCCATGTCTCCCGTGTCTCCTGCATTGCAGGCAGATTCTTTACCCATTGAGCCATTGAGAAGGCCCTGAAAGTTTAACGATTGGTACCAGGCAAATGGCTACTTGTCATTAAAATAATCCTATGTGAATCTTAACTCCAAGGCTCCAGAATCAGAAGACAACATACATATTTGTAGGTAAAATCTTGGGGTTTAAGATTTCAAAGGTGTCAAATTTAAACACATACAGTATGACCTTGGTTAAAAGAGTTTAGACAAATGTGTTTAGAAGCCTTTATTATTAGAGAAAAAATTTGGAGTATAGTCAAGAGCTGCCAGTGTAGCCTCCAGAAAAATCTGTGGCCCAAGAGTCATAATATTAGTTCAAGTTATACCACTGGACAAACTTAAAAGAAAGTTATCCAACATTTTGGAATTCATTTTTTTTCTTTTTCCCCTCAAATGACCTATTCTGTGATGAAGACCATTGCTGACAGAAATAAAGTTATTTAAAGGAAATAAATATCAGGAGGATTATGCCATTGCCAGTTAGCAACTATTTGGGATTATTCTGATCTTTTATTATTTTTTACATATTTTAATATTTATTATTTTTTTACATATTTTAATTTAATGAGTATAATATCTACAAACTGATCACACCTGGGTAATCAGGTCTCAGATCAAAAAAGGGAATATTATCAGAACCTTCCAGAAATCTTGGTTTGTACTTTCCTTATTCCTCATTTCATCTTGAAAAAGCTAATTGGAAGCTCTGAGTCCATGGGTGGATCTCATCAAATATACACTTATGCAGCATTACTATATAAGCTACTGTCAGCATGACTCCCAAAGTCTTTCTTCTCGGATTTGTCTTCCAATCTTTTGTGTGAAGGGTGATTTCTTGGCTTTCAGCACACTGGGAGACTAGTAAAGTCACTAATCCCTCTAAATACCATATCTTACACTTATTCTCAAATATACCTCACAGCCAATAGTCCAAAATTACAATCTCAAAAGAATAAACTTCCATTTTTTTCATGTGTTGGAGTAAGACTATTCTTCAAAACACTAAAGAGTATGCAATCCTCCTTGCTTCTTAATCAAGCTTTCAAACAATCCTCCTAATATTAATATTTCTTTTAACTCTAGAGACAAAATTACCTATTTTGATTTTTCTAAATCTAAAGCCCTTGGGAAATTTTGTGTATGATTATCACCCTTCACCTTCTAGGATAAGATTCAATTTTCTTAGATCTAATAAGTCATTTATTACTTATTGCTTTCCAGATTTTAATTTTTTAAATTGCTGTCTCTTGCTTTTTTCATTTTTGTATATACACATTTCACTGTCATTAGAGTATGGAGGAAAGTGAAAGTGAAATTTGCTCAGTCGTGTCCAGTTCTTTGCGACTCCATGGACTATGCAGCCCATGAAATTCTTCAGGCTAGAATACTGGAATGGTTGCTTTTCCCTTCTCCAGGGGAATCTTCCTAACAAGGGATTAAACCCAGGTCTCCCACAATGCAGGCAAATTATTTACGAGATGAGTCACAAGGAAAGCCCAAGAATAGTGGAATAGGTAGCTTATCCCTTCTCCAGCAGATCTTTCAGATCAAGGAATGGAAACAGGGACTCCTGCATGGCAGGCAGATTCTTTACTAACTGAGCTGTGAGGGAAGCCCAGAGTATGGAGGAAGCCAAAATAAATGTGTGTTGCATTCAATATTCCCTTTATGCTCAGAAATCTTCTAATTGTTATCCAATTATAAAAGTAGCATCCAGCTGTTTGTGACCCTATGGACTGTAACCTGCCAGGTTCTTGTCCATGGGATTCTCCTGGCAAGAAGAGGAGTAGGCTGCCTTGCCCTCCTCAAGGGGGTTGTCCTAACCCAGGGATCAAATCTCCATCTCCTGTGTCTCCTGCATTGCAGGCAGATTTTTTACCCACTGAGCCACCTGGGAAGCCATATCTATATATCTATATCTACCTATCTGTCTACCTATCTATATCTATGTCTATATATATATTCTGAGACTTAATTTCTATTTTTTATCTTTATGTTTTACTTTTTAAGAGATTTACTACTCTGTTAGCCTTTAAATTGAATGGTTATTTTGTTAAAACAAATTTGACTTTCCAGAGCTTCTTCATATTCATGAATTGTTCTTTTTTTCATGCCATATCCTTACTTCATGGACACAATACTTTCTCTTATTCCTGTGATAATTAAAAGTTTGGTCATTGGCTTCTGCTTCTGCCATTGTATCTTTCCTGTGGGTTCCCTTTGAGAAGATGCAGTTAATATTAATTCATTGATTTCTCATGAGAGATTTCCTTTTAAAAGTCAAGTATTGCTTGACTCTATTCATGATTTTTGGACATAAGACACTAAAAAACTGACTAGTTGTTCTCTATGAGTGGGAATGAGACTTACTGACTTGTAAGTTAACCTACACAATCATCAGTTAAATTGATTTGTTTTTAGATAAACTGCTCTCTAAGTGTCAACAGCAATAACAACAACAACAACAAAGATGCCCAATAAATGCGCATTAAATTAAAAAATATATATATACTGGAATGGGTTGCCATATATTCCTCAGGGGATCTTCCAACCCAGGGATTATACCCAGCTCTCCCGCATCGCAGGCAGACTCTTTACAATCTGAGCCACCAGGGAAGCCCATGAATACATAAGTGGGTAGCTTATCCCTTCTCCAGGGGATCTCCTGACCCAAGAATCGGGGTCTCCTGCATTGCAGGCTGATTCTTTACCAACTGAGTGTATATTTTTCTATATTCATTTTTTTAATTAATTTATTTTTTATTGAAGGATAACTGTTGTACAGTATTTTGCTGTTTTCTGCCAAACCTCAGCATGAATCAGCCATAGGTATACATATATTCCCTCCCTTTGAAACTCCCTCCCATCTCCCTCCCCATCTCACCCCTCTAGGTTGACACAGAGCCATTGTTTGAGTTTTGTGAGCCAGATAGCAAAATCGTTCATTATTAGAGAAATGCAAATCAAAACTACAAGGAGATATCACTTCACATTGGTAAGAATGGCCCTCATCAAAAAGTCTACAAACAATTAATGCTTTATTCATTTTACTATTTATTTAACCCTGTCCTCAACCTTGCTCTTGACTATGCATGAGAGACCAGTTGTATGTATTTGTGGCAGACCTTGGTGTGGTTCATTCCCTCATTGTACAAATTCTTAAACAAATTCCCTGTTATTAGCATGAGTTTCATGCCCACCTTCCCTGTGACCTGTGTCTTTAAGCTTTGAGGCTCTCAGAAGAGCATAAAATGTGAATTGCCTTACTTATCCTGGCCACCTATTCCTTTATCGTTTGTAAGAATATATAACTCCTTATTCTTTTGTAAGGATATACAGCTCCTTTATAACTTTTCCTATCCTTTGATATTATCAATTTTTCACTTGTCTTTTCTCTTCCAAAGACATGCTGGAAGAACTCCTTTATTGCTGCCTCTTCCCCAGCCTTTCTTTGACTGTACTGACTTCATAACTACTTTGGCAGGGTTACATGCTTTACAAACATGTAAGCAGTTTGAGGGCATGTGCCATATTATGTTTAGAGCTGGACACGACTGAAGCGACTTAGCACCAGCGACAGCAGCCATATTATGTTTTGTTTTATTTTTTCATCAGCATCTAGGACACTGAATGAAATAAGGTAAGAGTTCAGAAGAGCAATTTGTTAAGGGACTGATTGTTCAAATCAGTATTTATTAAATTACTACCAAATTTGGAACATAATATTATGGACAACATTTATAACAAGATGTGCAACAATTGACATAATTCCGTTCAAACAAACTCAAAAGATCAAAATTTAAGACTGGAAGCCATAAAATTCCTAAAGGAAAACAGACGTGATACTGTTTGATGTAAATCATAACATTTTTTAAATCTATCTCCTAAAGCAAAGGAAATAAAAGAGAAAATATGCAAATTGGGACTAATTACACTTAAAAGCTTTTGCACGTATAGAGGAACAATCAACAAAATAAAAAAGACAGCCTACAAAATGGGAGAAAATATTTGCAAATAATATGACAGATAAGAGGTTAATATCTGAAATATATAAGCAGCTCATATAACTCAACATCAAAAGAAATCAAAAGACCTAAATAGATTTTTTTTCCAAAGAGGACATGCAAATGGGCCAATAGGCACATGTAAATTTCTTCAACATGGCTAATCATCAAGGAAACGCAAATCGAAACTACAATGAAATATCACTCCTTATTTGTCAGAATGACTATCTACAAAAAACCACAAATAAAAAATTCAGTAAGAATGTGGAGAAAAGAGATATCCCATACACTGTTGGTGGTAATATAACTGGTGCAGGCACTGTGGGAAATATGTAATGGAATACCAGGCTCAGTGCTCAGTTACTAACTCATATCTGACTCTTTACCACTCCATGGATTGTAACCTTGCAGGTTCCACTGTTCATGGGATTTTCCATTCAAGAATACCAGAGTCAGATTCCATTTTCTTCTCTGGGGTGGGGGGGTCTTTCTGACCCAGGGACTGAACCTGCATCTCCTACATTGTTAAGTGGACTCTTTACCACTTGAGTGACCTAGGAAGCCCACCTAATGGAATACTACTTAGCCATAAAAAGGATGAAATTTTGCCATCTGCAGCAATGTGAACAGACTTGGAGGAAACTATACTAAGTGAGATAAGTCAGACAGGGAAAGACAAATCATGTGTGGTGGAATCTAAGAAAGGCAACAAACTAGTGAATATAATAAAACAGAAGCAGACTGATAAATTTAGAACATAAACTACTGGTTATCATTGGGAAAGGAGAATGGGGGAGGGTCAATTTAGGGATAGGGAGTTAAGAAATACAAACTATTATATATAAAATAAGCAACAAAGATATAATATATCACACAGGGAACATAGCCAAAGTTTTATTATAACTATAAATGGACTATAACCTTTAAATATTGTGAATCACTATATACTACATCTGTAACACATAATATTATACATCAACCATACTTCAGTAAATATAAACAAGAAAAAAAGTGGTCATTTTGTCCAGCTTGAGTGTCCTTTCCTCCTCTTATCTCTCTTGAGATTTCCTATTTATCTTTCAAAATGTTGACTCTATTGGGAATCATCCTTTCTAATAAGTCTTCCCTAGTCTGCAGAGAATGAATCCTTATTCTGTACTCTTTTTTGATATTGCATATATATTTATTATTGTGGATGGCATCACTGACTCGATGGATGCGAGTCTGAGTGAACTCCGGGAGTTGGTGATGGACAGGGAGGCCTGGTGTGCTGCGATTCATGGGGTCACAAAGAGTCAGACATGACTGAGCGACTGAACTGAACTGAACTGAACTGACCACAATTTTTGTAAGTATTTGTTCATTTCAAGCAGAAACTCAATCTTATCTGTGTTTTCATCTCCTAGAGCTAATACACCTAACAGAATCAGAACTCCACAAATATTTATTAAGAAGAAATGAACTGAATACTTTTTTCCAGGAATGATAGAGATGAATGAAAAGGCTAATGTTGGTCAGGTGATGTTAGCCATTTTTACATAGCCACAAAGCCCAGAAAATTTTGTTCTGATTTCTCATGTGTTGGTTTTACTATGCAAAAAGAAAAGTACAAATGGAACAAGGACCAAAAAAAAAAAAAAAAAAGATTCTCTTATAAAGGTTTGGAAATATATACCTAAATCAGAATCAATCATCAACTGAATTTACTCTATTAACTTTAGACCATGCAATAGACCATTTAGATGATTGATCATGTGGAAAATTTGAGTAGATTATCTAGTCAACCTTTTTAAATTATCAATATTTTTTCATTAGATACTATAGCAATAAAGATGCATCAGTTTTTCCAACTACACTTTTATCCTGAATATTTATATATATCAGCATGTGATCCAAGGTCAAATACTGTCCTATATTTTAAGCAAGGGATAGTTCATCATTTCATAGAGGCTGGGAAAAATTTTTCCCTATATGGTAGCTGATTTTTAGGTTTTCACACTTTCAGCAAAAACTTGCTTTTTAAAGAAAAAAGTAACATCTAGACATTGTAGAAAATATCTTTTGGTTTGAAGATAAAGGAAAAAATGAGGTAGTAAGTGAAAAACGATTTGCTTTCCTGTCAACCTTCAAAGAGGTGATTTTTCTCTGGTCTGCTTGGCAATAAGATTTATTTTGATTCAGTTCTATCAGCAATAGGCTGAAGTGCCATGGGTTTTGTTGTTGTTTCTGTTTGTTTTGTTTTGGTTTAGTTTGAAAGTAATCAAATCTAATATTGCCATGCTGTACCTTGTAGCTGCAATGGAATAAGAAAGCCACCTTGCAGGTGTGGTCAGGATCACTAAGTCTCACTACTATTGACTGGGGGCAGTTATAGTCTTGCTGGTTGAATTTTAAATGTGGCTAGATGTATCCAGTTATGTGTGATCATCTAAATACAACTCCAGGCATTTTAGCAATTAGAAAAAAAAAGGCAATTTCTCTGAAGATAGTTAGAAATGTGAACTGTTTGTCAAATGAACAGAATATGTTTTCTTTGCCAGAGAGCATAAGATGGAGACAGGAAGAAGATTCAATAGTTAGCACTATTAGATAATTAGCCTTTCTATATTTAAAAAAACTAGCCTTTGTTCTATGAGTTGAAATAAAACTAGGGTTATTTAATTGATAAGTTTAGCTTGACAATGGTTGAATTTTTAAGAAATATTGGCAAAAGTGCTGTGATTGAGAAAATATATCTGTATTTCATATATATCTGCATTCATAGAATATAATTAATATTCAGTATGTATTGTGTTCTCTCCATAAAGGTTTCTAACGCCCAACTGATTGAATAGAAATTAGGACAGATGTTTTAAACGCCCTTTTCTAACCTAAACTGAAACAGCAAGAATGTCTAGTCACTAGAGGGCAGCCATCATCTGTTACAGTCCATAAAGATCTTCCTGGATATTTAAGTCCAATTTCGGATGTGAAAGCCATGATTTAAAATCAGTAAGCTGTTTTTCAGCTGTACTTATTTTGGAAAGAGGGCACTAACATCCTTGTTTATACAACCTATCAGAAATGATCTGATTAAAAGGCAAAGCAAACAGACCATGGCAATCCTGTTTGTATAAAATTTCATGTAAATATATACCCTAGTTATTGTAGAAAAAAAATGAATGTGATAAAAAAGAAAGTTTTCACTTAAACAGACAGAGTTCATTCACATTTCTATTAGTTTGCTGTTCTTACCAGGAACCCAAAGTTCCATGAAAAGAAAACGAAATCCCTGAACAAGTAACTGTGGAATGCCTATGAAGCTCCTCAATTTTTTTTTCAATATGTTTCCAGTTTCAGAATGCACACAGGTCTACTGGAAGAACTTGGAAATCAAAAGCAAATGAATACCTCATATCAACAGTGTTACTAGGATTTTATAACTGGAGTAAATGTACTTCATGCCAACCTTAAAACAAGCACTGCCAAGTAAGCCTTACACATGGTAGAATTTAAATCTTTTGCCTTTAAAGGAGAAGGCAATGGCACCCCACTCCATTACTCTTGCCTGGAAAATCCCATGGACGGATGAGCCTGGTGGGCTGCAGTCCATGGGGTCGCTAAGAGTTAGACATGACTGAGCAACTTCACTTTCACTTTTTACTTTCATGCATTAGAGAAGGAAATGGCAACCCACTCCAGTATTCTTGCCTGGAGAAACCCAGGGACGGGGGAGCCTGGTGGGCTGCCATCTATGGGGTCACGCAGAGTCGGACACGACTGAAGCGACTTAGCCACAGCAGCAGCAGCCTTTAAAGATAACACTCTGCCTGGATAATTTAAATTAAAGTGCCCATTAGCGCTATGTGGACATTTCAGCTTCTGTTCTTTCCCTTAAGAACCACTCATCAACTTATTTAAAAATCATCTGCAGATCTGTTGAGCTCAGTAGGGATCAGTAATAAGCACACATTGTAGCCCATGGTTATTTACCATCTCTTACACTGGTGGGACAATATTCTACATCACCTTCTGTGAAGTATACAAGAAAAATACTGTAGTTGGTGAGAATATCCTGCTAAAAAAGTTATGTTTTCATTTATTGCTTTGATCCACAGAAAATTCTACAGCTAGTTTTTATTCTACTGGACACAAGGAAGTCCAGTCGAAAGAATATAGGGAGACAAACATTTGATTTTGTATGTAGTAGAAAAAGAACTCTAAACATAAGCTTTATTGATATTATGTCTCATGACTGCAAGAGATTCATTCTTCTTGGATGAATAAATGATGAATGAATAAGTGAATCAGTTAGTCTCGTATTCATGTAAGATGGCACTTTGAAGGAATATATATGACAGAATACACACATGCTCACTATTTTTATTTTTTCAGGTATCTATAAATGATGCTTCCTTTAATCATAATTTAAAACTGTTAAAGAATTCTTATGAGCTTTTAGCTATTTTATGTTCATTCCAATCAACATTCACTGAGAGTAAAACTACAATCATGTGAAGGTTCAGACAATTTTAAAGAGATTCTCAACCACTATTCTCATGGACCCTAGTTAGATTTCAAATAGCTGTTGATAACGAAACACTGCTTTAGTCATGACCTATCTACAATTCTGAATTTTACCAGTTTGTAAAATGGATCAGATACATGAATAATGGGTTTAGACAGTTACAAAAAATATTTACAGTGCCAACTCCAAAATTTAATTTTTTCCATGTACTTTATAGTGTCCAACAATATTTTTGATATATTTTTATACTTGAATTAAAGTGAAACATACCAAAGTCCCCACAAAATTAAAGTTAATTAAGTTCCCCAAAAGTAAGAGTGCAGCTTAAATTTAAAAGAGCCCTTGATTTGACTTGACCTGACTTAGTTCTGGGTGTGTTCTAATATGCTGTGTGACCTTAAGCAAGGCTGACTTACTACTCTTGACTTCTTTTCTCATCTATAAAGTGAGGCAGATTAGACAGACTGGCTGATTTTATAGGTCCATTTCTACTCTCCTGGTCATCTCTCCCTCTGGTACCTATGTGATTCCACCTTGTGTAGTCATATATATATTTGCTAAGTCCCCCATTGTACGATATAAACTTTGTCTTCAAAAGCAAAGAACATTTCAGTCATCTTCTCTCCGGAAACATAGATACCAAAGGAACCAGCACATAGCAGATGGGAACACAAATAAATATTGGTGTGAGTAAATAGGCCATAGGAGTGTTATTGTCTTCTTATAGAGACAGAAGTGAATTTCTCTATGCCTCTTTCTATTACCATTCAAAACAGCTCAGAGGTTAAAAAATAGATATGCAGAACTTGACTGAAAAGTTTTAGCTTCTATTCTGTGGTGTTTTCAGTTACCAAAATTTCAAAAATTCTTTTCTTTGTGTGTTCAGTCATGTCCGACTCTTTGCACACCCATGGACTGTAGCCCACCAGGCTCTTCTGTCTGCAGAATTTTTCAGGCAAGAATACAGGAGTGGGTTGTGATTTCCTACTTCAGAGGATTATTGACTACAGCCCAGCAAAGCTGCACTCTATTCTCCATTTTTCAAACTTCTCACTTATATCTGATGACTTCTGGATATTTTAATTTTTGTTATGGAATTATCTCTAACCAGTAATATTAACATGTGAATCAACTGCATAGACACTGAATTTATTAAAAGTAGTAGCACTGTGCATATTTTATATATCTTCCCCTTGTATGAGTCTGAGAGAAAAAGAAATCTGCAGAAAACAAACATATCCATATATCCAGGTGCTTTCTACCATTTCTTGAAGCTTAAGGCAGAGAAAATATTTCAGACGTAAAGAAAGGGATGTCCCATACACTGTGACATTTCATCTTTGTGGGTTTTCTATTAATTATTTCAAAAATCAAAAATAAAATAAAGCTCAAATTTAAATTGCTCTAGTCCCTATGTAAGTTCAAATAATAATAATTTATTATAAAGATAATTCAAACAGCAATAAACAAATTGAAACAGGCTTATGGAAAAAAGTAAGACAGATCTTAAATTTTAATCTTTCTCTGTTTCTTAAACTCTTGAGGTGTTTATGTTAGGGAATGGGATTAGACATTTAGTTTTATCAATTTCATTGTGTGTAAACTAATAACAAAAGCACCACATATGCAATCCGTGAAATCATAAATATCTGTGTGAGAAGATAACCTTTGCAAAGCCATTTTCTTTTACTTGAAATTCTTTTCTGCTCTGGCCATAAGGTTGAAGAAACCACTCAAGATTCTGACAACCAACCACAGTGGCCCATCTGTCTGCAAAACCATCTCCACGTCCCTCTTTTGTATACTTTTTCTCTTATTTACCATGACACTCTCAAGGCCTTTTCATAATTCGCAGAGCATTCACACATGGGACATAGGGACTGTCCCCTGTCTGCCCTTATTTGATGTGGTTGGTAAGCTTGTCCTGGAGTAAGTTTCTCTTCCCTGGGGAGAACCACCTGATAAGACTGTGCTGGGTCCTGTCTCAAAGGAGAGAACAAATGTCGTAGCCTTAAATTGACTGGGCTAGGGGTTAAATGCTGAAGTGGCCCTGGTACCTGGAGATCCTGCATCCTTGACCTTCAAGCTGCTGGGCTTGTGAAGGACTGCTGAGCTGCTGGAGGTGTAACAAAGAGACTCAGTGGGGATAAGAATTTTTAATGATTTACAGAACTTTGCTCAGAACTGAGAACTATGTTTTTTCATTATAAGACATTTTAGAAATTATTGCAATATGGAACTTCTGTTAACTGCTTGGTAAAAAAATATGTACAATAATGTTTATTATTATCAAGACTTGCAACATGCATATGTCTCCCATGCATCCTGTTTCTATGAATCTGAAGTATAGAACATCATACTGACAGATGCCATTATCTCCATCATCACAGTAATAGCTAACATTTATCTAGCATTACCATGTGTCAGTTACTGTTCTCAGAACCTTCTATGTGTTTCTGTATGTAATCCTCACAATAACTTACATTATTTAAGCCACATTATAATCTCCAATGTTCTTACCATTATTACTTTTCATCTTACAGGTGAGGAAAATTATGACTAGGCAGGTTATGACCTAGCCCATAGCCAAATAGCTTATGATTGGCAAAGAACAATTTAAAACTATTGCTGCAGTCATAGCTTGTAGTTCAAAGAATGAGCGAGCATACTACTCATCCCTGAAAATTTGGAGAACTACTACAATGCACTAGGCACAGATGGAAAGGACATGGGAGATAAAATTCCCAGAACCAGAATGTAAGGGTCAAACAGACTACTAAGGTCTCTACACTTCTACACCTACAGGTACTATTCTTAGAACATTGGATGCAGTGCAGTCACTTAGTAAACAGAGAAGAATAAAAATGCTCTGGCCCTTATTAGAGGATAAGATCCAAACACTTGCATTCACCCATTTGAACCTGTTACAAAGTAACTCATCACAAGATAAAATGTGCATTCCATTTTGGGGGGATGGTATATCATGAAGCTTAAAAATAATAACACAAAGACAGACAGCCACTTTCTGGTTGCAAAACTAGTGTCAAAGTATGTGATATTTCTAAGACCTACAGACAATGATAATCTTACCTAGTACACAGCATTGTTGTTCAGTTCAGTTGAGGTCAGTCACTCAGTCGTGTTCAACTGTTTGCAATCCCATTGACTGCAGCATGCCAGGCTTCCCTGGCCATCACCAACTCCCAGAGCTTGCTCAAACTCATGTCCATTGAGTCAGTGATGACATCCAGCCATCTCATCCTCTGTCATCCCTTTGTCCTCCAGCATTTAGTCTTTCCCAACAGAGTCTTTTCCAATGAGTCAGTTCTGCACATCAGGTGGCCAAAGTATTGGAGCTTCAGCATGAGTCCTTCCAATGAATATTCAGGACTGATTTCCTTTAGAAGTGAATGGCTTGATCTCCTTGTAGTCCAAGGGACTCTCACGAGCCTTCTCCAATACCACAGTTCAAATGTATCAATTCTTCAGCACTCAGCTTTCTTTAAAGTCCAACTCTAACATACATACTTGACTACTGGAAAAACCATAGCTTTGACAAGACAGACCTTTGTCGGCAACAGCATAGTTGTTCAATTCAGTTCAGTTCAGTTGCTCAATTGTGTCCGACTCTTTGTGACCCCAAGAATCGCAGCATGCCAGTCCTCCCTGTCCATCACCAACTCCTGGAGTTCACCCAGACTCATGTCCATTGAGTCGGAGATGCCATCCAGCCACCTCATCCTCTGTCATCCCCTTCTCCTTCTGCCCCCAATCCCTCCCAGCATCAAAGTCTTTTCCAGAGAGTCAACTCTTCGCATGAGGTGGCCAAAGTATTGGAGTTTCAGCTTCAGCATCAGTCCTTCCAATGAACACCCAGGCCAATCTCCTTTAGAATGAACTGGTTGGATCTCTTTACAGTCCTAGGGACTCTCAAGAGTCTTCTCCAACACCACAGTTCAAGCATCATTCTTCGGCACTCAGCTTTCTTCACAGTCAGCTCTCACATCCATACATGACCACTGGAAAAATCATAGCCTTAACTAGATACACCTTTTTTGGCAAAATAATGTCTCTGGTTTTAATATGCTATCTAGGTTGCTCATAACCTGTCTTCCAAGGAGTAAGCGTCTTTTAATTTCATGGCTGCAGTCATCATCTGCAGCAATTTTGGAGCCCACAAGAATAAAGTTTGACAATGTTTCCACTGTTTCTCCATCTATTTCCCATGAAGTGATGGGACCACACGCCATGATCTTAGTTTTCTGAATGTTGAGCTTTAAGCCAACTTTTTTGCTCTTCTCTTTCACTTTCATCAAGAGATTTTTTAGTTCCTCTTCACTTTCTCCCATAGAAGCGGTGTCATCTGCATATCTGAGGTTATATTTCTCTTGGCAATCTTGATTCCAGCTTGTGCTTCTTCCAGCCCAGTGTTTCTCATGATTTACTCTGCATAGAAGTTAAATAAGCAGGGTGACAAAATACAGCCTTGATGGACTCCTTTTCCTATTTGGAACCAGTCTGTTGTTCCATGTCCAGTTCTAACTGTTGCTTCCTGATCTGCATACAGAGTTCTCAAGAAGCAGGTCAGGTGGTCTGGTATTCCCATCTCTTCCAGAATTTTCCACAGTTTATTGTGATCCACACACTCAAAGGCTTTGTCATAGTCAATAAAGCAGAAATAGATGTTTTTCTGGAACTCTCTTGCTTTTTCCGTGATCCAGCGGATGTTGGCAATTTGATCTCTGGTTCCTCTGCCTTTTCTAAATCCAGCTTGAACATCAGGAAGTTCATGGTTCATGTATTGCTGAAGCCTGGCTTGGAGAATTTTGAGCATTTCTTTCCTAGCATGTGAGATGACTGCAATTGTGCGGTAGTTTGAGCATTCTTTGGCATTGCCTTTCTTTGGGATTTAAATGAAAACTGAGCTTTTCCAGTCCTGTGGCCACTGCTGAGTTTCCCAAATTTGCTGGCATATTGAGTGCAGCACTTTCACAGCATCATCTTTCAGGATTTGAAATAGCTCAACTGGAATTCTATCTCCTCATAGTGATGCTTTCTAAGGTCCACTTGACTTCACATTCCAGGATGTCTGGCTCTAGGTGAGTGATCACACCATCGTGATTATCTGGGTCTTGAAGATCTTTTTTGTACAGTTCTTCTGTGTATTCTTGCCACCTCTTAATATTTTCTGCTTCTGTTAGGTCCCTACAATTTCTGTCCTTTATTGAGCCCATCTTTGCATGAAATGTTCCCTTGGTATCTCTAATTTTCTTGAAAACATCTCTAGTCTTTCTCATTCTGTTGTTTTCCTCTATTTTTTTGCTTTGATCACTGAGGAAGGCTTTCTTATCTCTTTTTGCTATTCTTTGGAACTCTGCATTCAGATGCTTATATCTTTCCTTTTCTCCTTTGCTTTTCACTTCTCTTCTTTTTACAGCTATTTGTAAGGCAAGAGATGGCAAGAGTGAACGTCGACTTTCTAAGAATCAACGAACTAAAATGGACTGGAATGGGTGAATTTAACTCAGATGACCATTATATCTACTACTGTGAGCAGGAATCCCTCAGAAGAAATGGAGTAGCCATCATGGTCAACAAAAGAGTTCGAAATGCAGTACTTGGATGCAATCTCAAAAACGACAGAATGATCTCTGTTCATTTCCAAGTAAACCATTCAATATCATAGTTATCCAAATCTATGCCCCAACCAGTAACATTGAAGAAGCTGAAGTTGAATGGTTTTATGAAGACCTACAAGACCTTTTAGAACTAACACCCCCAAAAGATGTCCTTTTCATTATAGGGGACTGGAATGCAAAAGTAGGAATAACAGGCGAATTTGGCCTTGGAATACGGAATGAAGCAGGGCAAAGACTAATAGTGTTTTGCCAAGAGAATGCACTGGTCATAGCAAACACCCTCTTCCAACAACACAAGAGAAGACTCGACACATGGACATCACCAGATGGTCAACACCAAAATCAGATTGATTATATTCTTTGCAGCCTAAGATGGAGAAGATCTCTACAGTCAGCACAAACAAGATCAGGAGCTGACTATGGTTGAGATCATGAACTCCTTATTACCAAATTCAGACTGAAAATGAAGAAAGTAGGGAAAAGCACTAGACCATTCAGGTATGACCTAAATCAAATCCTTTATGATTATACAGTCGAAGTGAAGAATTGATTTAAGGGACTAGATCTGATAGATAGAGTGCCTGATGAACTATGGAATGAGGTTCGGAACATTGTACAGGAGACCGGGATCAAGACCATCCCCATGGAAAAGAAATGCAAAAAGCATAGTTGTTAGGATTAAATAAATTATTTCATACAATAGGTTTAAAGAATACCTGAAAGACACATCACAAGCTTTCCATAAACATCAGTGATTCTTATGGTTGTCTTTCACTTTATAAAAAATCTCTGATGTAAAGGGCTATTAACTGTCATCCACTTTTAATAAACTCACACAACACAGGAACTCCAACTATGAAATCTTGGGTGTAGATTTCTACATTTCCTAGAAAAGAGCACAGCTCACTATTTCACAAAATATCTTTTTTTTTTTTTCCCCTAAGTAAGGACACTTCTAAATGCCAAATGTCTCCTCTATCCTGAGTTAAAATCAGTGCCCCTGTAATTTCCCTCCATTAATCTGGAGCTTCACAGACACATCCATTTTCTCATGAACAGCAGATTTTCAAACATTCTAAAACCTCTGAATTATTTGTGTACATGTTCTCTCTTCTAAAGAGGAATTTGCCCATTTATTTTAACTACTTCTCCTATGATATAATTTCAAGATACTTCCTCTTATTATTCATTATTCTTTGGTATTTTCAATTTGAAAATATCCATCCTAAAATGGTGTATAGAGAATGAGAGGCAATATTTCAGGTGTAGCCTGCATCTCAAAGAATAATGGAATCTGTGCCATTCATGCTCTAGATATTAATACTAATATAAACTGACAATTTATTATATATCAATGACTAGGGAGAAATTTTGTCAGCTGAAACTTCTGAGCATTTTCCATTGAAATATTTGTGAAAAGAATTTTGATCTCTATACATATTTTCATTAATTCTTGTTTCTTATTGTTTTTATCATTCAGCTTCTCAAGATATTTATGTATTCTCTCATAAAATTTGCTTCATATCCACTCTTTTTTATTATCTATGTATTTAATAAGCATGGTTTTATACTTTTAATATAGGAATTGAGAAAATTAAAAATGATATAAGGCTGAAACACAAGTTTAGAGATTTTTTTCTATGTGGACATCCATTCAATAATCAAAACTATACATGACTACCATGAGAAAATCAGTTATGGTTCTTCCCAAGTATGAAGCTTCAAAATGCATATATTTTTTGACTCAGCAGCCCCATTTCTTAAAATCTATCTTGTAAAATAAAAGCAAATGTATATACATATTATGCTCACTTATTTAAATTTATTTGGAATTTGTTTAATAATCACATACATGCATTTAATCCACATTATGTTAATATGTTACAATACAATATAATATATTTATTACTTTTTATAATACATATGCTCATTTTAACATGTTTTACAGAGTGGAGTTACATATTTTCTGAAGCTTAGGCTAATGATAAACATTCTTAAAATTTCCTTGAATGTTATAATCACTCATCACTGAGACATGCTTGCTGCTGCTACTGCTACTAAGTCACTTCAGTCATGCCTGGCTCTGTGCGACCCCATAGATGGTAGCCCACCAAGCTCCCCACTGGGATTTTGCAGGCAGGAACACTGGAGTGGGTTGCCATTTCTTTCTCGGACATGAAAGTGAAAAGTGAAAGTGAAGTCGCTCAGTGTCTGACTCCTAGCAACCCCATGGACTGCAGCCTACCAGGCTCCTCCATCCATGGCATCTTCCAGGCAAGAGTACTGGAGTGGGGTTGCCATTGCCTTCTCTGAGAGACATGCTTACACTGTGATAATTTCAAGAAAGTGAAAGTTCTCTGATATTATTCTCCTATTGCATTCTTATTCCTAAATATATGAATCAGGCCCAGTTAAAAATGCCTACAATATATAAATAAAAAAATATCTTCTCTTTGCTCTTTTCTTTACCGTATAAGAAATCATGATATGTTGATAGCTGAGATATCATATACTTGTTTCAAAGGGTAAAGTAGATCTACATATGTTGATGTGTTGACTTACACACATGCATGCACACATAAATGATTATTTACACAGATGGGTACGTGGTGAAGAGAGAGAAGAATTAGATTACTAAACGTATACCCCCTCAGGCCACACAGTGTTGGAATCTTTATAATGACAATACGTTAACTTTAAAAATACTAAGTACAATCATGAAGGTGAAAGTGAAAGTCACTCAGTAGTGTCCGACTCTTTGCGACCCCATGGACTACACAGTCCATGAAATTCTCCAGGCCAGAATACTGGAGTGGGTAGCCTTTCCCTTCTCCAGGGGATCGTCCCAACTCAGAGATCGAACCTAGGTCTCCTGCATTGCAGGTGGATTCTTTACCAGCTGAGCCACAAGGGGAGCCCCTAGTATATAATCTTAGGAATCAGAAATTAATGATGTTTTGTGTTTCATGTTTTTTGAAGCATTTATGAAAATATTTAGTGGTATAATAATAACTACATTTAATTCAGCAGACATTTCACATTTGGCCTGCAGAATTTCAATATAGATAAATCTCATCCATTCCTTTGACGAAACAAGCTACATAGTCAGGAAGATAGAAAGGTATAGAATTAAATCTTCCTTTAGACATAGAGTAAACTACAAAAGAGAACTGTCATTAACCCAGGCCTCAAAGAAGCCAGTGGATCCATGAACTCTGACAATATCTTTTAGGCAAATTGGACAGCATGTTCCAAGACAAGGAAGCTTATGTGAGCATGATATATTGAACAGTACCCTAGCTCGGCTATGGCATCAGCTAAATGGTACTAGGGGAGCTGGTATTAGAATTGTAAACTGGTGCTACAATAGAGAAGTCCACACAAAGCATCCTAAGATGTGTGGAAGATAAATCTCAATAGAGACTGGCTGGGGTTAAGTGTATAGAAGACTGCTAAAATAATCTAGTAGAGAGATGATGACTTCGTGGGCAGGGCAGTGGCAGCAAAGACAGAGAGGAGCAGACAGATTCATGAGATGAGTCAGAGTCTGAGAACAAGTTATTTCAGTCCCTGGGGAGGTAATCAATCTGAGTCTGGTAATGTGAACTCTTTGAAGTAGCTAAGTGCTCCCTTACTATCTCTTTACTTATCTTAGGATTTGATTCCCTTGTTTGTCCTACCCTTTTCAATTTGAAGATCACTTTTTTCCCCTGATTGAGAAAACAGGCAAAATAAGAGTTTAGTCCTTCCAATGTCATCTGCTAATATTATACCATCTGGCCCAGGAATCAGGCTTATCCCTTGCTCAGTATTTCTTAAAAATTGTATTTAAATTTTCTCTAGTGCTTTTCAAAAGCCTTGGTTCACCCTGTGCTTCAGACTTCTTGATACTATTTTTGAAAGTTTCTGCCATGCTTTCAATTTTGCCCTTCGTGAGATGTCTTTCCTGCTGACTTCTATTTTCTTCAAGATTCTAGAAAGAGAAATACCTATTTATGATCTCTGATAAATTTCTTAGGGTCAAATTTTCAGTTTCTCTCATTGTTAGAGAGCATTAAATATATCACTACCCTGCCCTATTTTTTGATAATGAACATTATAAAGAGGCCTTGTTAATACCAACACACATTTAATAATATTTTCTGTATTTAATTTTTTCTTCCTTCTTTAATTTAAAAAACCTTTACTTATATACTTGCCATTTATTTTTATAACATCTTTTTTTTTTCCCTTTTATTTGCTTTGATCCAGTTGGCTATGTTTTACAGAGCTCTCCAGTCTTCAAAGGTTTTCTTAATATCAATTTCTATTTTGATTGATTCATTTATTTCCCAATATTCCAGTTTCTTTCCTGGCTTTTCATGCCTTTCCCAATATAGTATATTAACTATACACTTGCTAATATTCCTGGTTATCTCCAGACCATTAATGCAGAATTCACTATGTATACTTTTCTTTTAATGGATTTTTAGAAAACTGTTCATTTATATTAGAGCACCTCCAACTGTTTTTTGCTTGCTTCCTCTGTATAATACAAATTTTATATTTATTCAAATTGGTGTTTAACTCCTATTACTCATAGCTTTGTGTTCAGGTTTTAGAGGAAATAACACCTGAGTAAGAAGAAGGCTGAGCAAGGAAGAACTGATGCTTTTGAACTGTGGTGTTGGAAAAGACTCTTGAGAGTCCCTTGGATTGCAAAGAGATCCAACCGGTCCATTCTGAAGATCAGCCCTGAGAATTCTTTGGAAGGAATGATGCTAAAGCTGAAACTCCAGTACTTTGGCCACCTCATGCGAAGAGTTGACTCATTGGAAAAGACTCTGATTCTGGGAGGGATTGGGGGCAGGAGGAGAAGGGGACGACCGAGGATGAGATGGCTGCATGGCATCACTGACTCGATGCACATGAGTCTGAGTGAACTCCGGGAGTTGGTGATGGACAGGGAGGCCTGGTGTGCTGCGATTCATGGGGGTCGCAAAGAGTCGGACACGACTGAGCGACTGAACTGAGCTGAAGAGTAAAAAAGATAGGAGATTTTCCATATTGTAGCTAGCTTATAATCTCCTTATCTAAATCGCAGTTTTTCTAAGGCTCAGTTTCTTTCTCATGTATAAGAAAGAAATGTATAAATGTAAAGAAATGGTGATATTTTTTATGGTAAATCACAAACATAAAAGGAAGCATTAAATGAAATGACATACATAAAATCAATTCATAAAGTATTATATACATATAAATTATTGCTTTCTAAATTAAGCTCAAATTAAAATTTTATTTGCTGTTTGCTTGTGCATAGGATTCTAAGAATAAAACTTAGGAAAACTAATAAAAAGAGAATTGTTCACTTAATTTCTTTCTACCTGAGACTGTGAAAACCAAGTTTCTCAAATTTCTCTGATTTTCTTTTCCTTCAAGCTACATTATTTTTGAAGTCAGAAAAGTTTAGTTTAGCTTTTAATTTTGTTTTTGTTTTTGTTTTTCATTTACTGATGGAAAAGCATACTAACTTATGGAGTGAACTGTTTTTATGTTTTCATAGGCAAATGTTTTCTTACAGGGACAAAATATAAACTATTTTTAAAGTATTTCTTTCTGAAAATAATTTTAAATATTACAAATATTACTTCCAAAGGCTACAGATTTGAGTTCTAGACTTTATCCTAAACACGAAGTACATATCCATAATGATACTAGCAATTTTTATAATTTCAATAACCAAAAATATAGAATCGAGAATGTTCTTTTGGACTGCTGATGAGTCCCAAATGGATCCATTTGAACACTTATCAGATCACCACTACCTTCACTGGATTTAAGAGGAGATTTATAAATGAAATCTATTGGGGAATTTGGAATTCAAAGAGAATAAAAAATTCCTCGAAAAAGAATACGCAGTTTAGTTTTTTTTGCCGCATCTTCACAGAGACCTGATGCAACGTTAGCTGCAATGACCATGAATGTCCTGAGGTTAATCAGGCCCCATGCTGCAGATCCAACTCAGGACCTTGTACATGCTCTGCCTATGTAGGATGAACATAGCTTTCTTTACTTATTCAGTGCAAATCTCTTTGTATTTGAAGTGAAAATAAGTTCAAAGGTGCTACTGACCCTATTAAGAAAGAAACAGCAAAGTTCTTCCACTGAATGAAAAAAAGGCTCTCAAAGTGAAATCAGGTAGCCTTGTAAGTAAAGGGTTCACTCCTTTAATGAACTGGAGGGCATGGACTTAATGTGAGGGTGAAATGTTGTTGCATTATTATAGAGGCACCAGAAATTGTCCTGTTTTGGTCTAAAGGAGACAAAAAGCAACACATGATGAGAATCAACATTCTCACTTAGAATATGCCAGTTACACACTTTTGAATGAATGCTGCCAGTTTGTAGGCAATTGCCCACTGTATTT
This sequence comes from Oryx dammah, assembly GCF_014754425.2. NCBI lineage: Eukaryota > Metazoa > Chordata > Mammalia > Artiodactyla > Bovidae > Oryx > Oryx dammah. The sequence continues at coordinate 62,356,104 of NW_024070212.1, read as the reverse complement.
TTCCATACCATGTTCAGTTTATAGCTCAGCCAAATGCCTTCCCCACACTTTCTTCTGTTTTCTCCATTCCTAACACTCTCTAACCTACAGAGAAATAAGTAGACAAGGTCAACACTTGAGTTTTGCTCTTAAACCACATAGGGTTAAACGCTAGACAGGTTTCCTGATTTTCTAAAGGTTTAAACCTGATTTAAAAAGGCAATTCACTGATTTTTTTGTAAAATAGAATGTGTAAAAACAAAGACACTCACAGACTTAGAGAATGAAATTATGGTTGCCAGGAGAAGGATGGGGAAAGGGATAGTTATGGAGTTTGGGACGGACATGTGCACATTTCTGTATTTAAAATGGATAACTAACAAGGTCCTACTATATAGGGACTTCCCTGGTAGCTCAGAGGGTAAAGTATCTGCCTATATACGGGAGACCCGGGTTCAATCCCTGGGTCAGGAAGGTCACTGTATAGCACAGGGAACTCTGCTCAATATTATGTGGCAGCCTGGATGGGAGGGAAGTTTGGGGGAGAATGGATACATGAATGGCTGAGTCCTTTTGCTGTCCACCTGAAACTATCACAATACTGTTAATCAGCCTACTGCAATACAAAATGAAACATTTAAAGAAATAGAATATGTAGTTGTAAAATATAAACAATTAGAGTAAAATTACATAACATCTTGTGGACCTCTTTGACTTTAAAATGGTCAGCAATAAAACTGTAACATTGTTATAACAGATTTAAATAGGATTCTGTGTCTGTACCTGCTTGACAAGTTCAATATTTTAAGATCAAATAGTAACAGAAGTTTTTTTTTTGTTGTTGTTGTTTTCATTTAATCGAGGCCTCTTTGTTTCATATGTGTGCCTACAGCTAGATCCTGTTTTCTGTCTGTAGACAGTGTTTCCTGCTGTGCACTGTTGAGAAAATGAGAAGACAAAATGGAGAATCAATTTAAAGAAAAAAAGCCTTAGTTGACAAAGCTTTATGGTGGATCAAAGGAATCCAGCTTGTTAATACACCTTTAGTGGCTTAGATAAAATTATGCAATTACTGCAAATACTTTTACATTTTATGTTTTCCTCATTTTGAACTTTAATCTTCATAATTTTGCAAGATTTTTTCCTATGACATGTGAATGACTATTTCCTTTGTTACCCTATATATAACCAATTTCATAAAGCAATAATTCAAAGATAATTCACCCCTCCAAAATCTCACACATTTATTTGGAATTCATTCACTTAAGGATGAACTTCTCTTCCAAGAATTGAAAAAAATATGTAAGTACAACTTCAAGGTGGACATAATTGTTTTGCTTCATTACTTATTACTTAAGTGAATTATTTTACAGTTATTTTACAGTTTTTTTTAACACTTGTTTGTTTAAACACATTTCCCCTTAAATACAGGATGTGTAAGACTGATATAAAGCAAGAGCATTTGTTTAATAGGTTGATCCATAGGTATGATATTTATTTAATTAGGTTTCACTAATTTGCATGCCAGAAGTAATGAGATGTTTTAAATTCCTAATAGCATTCAGTGGAATATTGTTTGAACTATTTTAGCACACCTTTGTTTATTTAAAAATAAACAAACATTAATGAACATCCTGCTAACTGGCTATGGTTCACAAAAACAAAGTATCCCAACAACACTGCTTAACTATGAAATGTAAAAGTAAATTATTTAGAAGCTAATTTAAAATCTGCAGCTAGTTTACAAAACAAATGATTTGAATCACACTATTCATTCAACTTTGACCTAAATGTACTTTAAACTGATATCTTTTCTTTGGAAATACAGCTATTTTTACTACATAAACATCATTTTTAGCTTAAATCATAGCTATCATGTATAGAGATTTCAAGTGACTCTGGAGCATGGCTATTCAAAATTCTAACAGTAACCATACACCTTTAAACATTCTGATTGCTAAACCGAATGACACTTAAAATCAAATATTCTGAATACATTCAAGTATGCATTAGTTACAAATTGAATTACATGGTATATATAAAATTTTACTTAATAATTCATTATTAAATTGCAGCTTCTAGGTTTGGGGAAATAGAAAATATATACACACACTACATACAAGCATTCATCTCAAAAAAGGAAACTTCCAATACCATGTAGCCTATGAAGACTACTCTAATCAGAGATACTCACATAGAGTATGATAACTGTTATTGTATTTATTTTCTTTTGAAAATATTATTTTAGGTTTTTTCAGATAAAAACATACTGTTAGTAGATTGTGATCATTGATAGGATAGAATTAAATAAGTGAAATCTGATGTGAAATGAAATCTCTTTTGCCATCACCAATAAGGAAAGCCCTAAGAATAGTCAACTTTTCTTTAATGTCTTTGATGACAGATTTCAATGCAAAGAATCAGACATGACTAAACACACACATGCGTGCATGAGCAAGCCTTGATTGAAGCACACTTTTTAGCTGAAGTATAACTGGCATACAGTATCATTATAGTGATTTGATATTTATATATGTGTAAATGGTCACCTCAATAAATCTAGTGACTATCTTCATGGGAAATAGATGGGGAAACAGCGGAAACAGTGTCAGACTTTATTTCTGGGGGCTCCAAAATCACTGCAGATGGTGATTGCAGCCATGAAATTAAAAGACGCTTACTCCTTGGAAGAAAACTTATGACCAACCTAGATAGTATATTCAAAAGCAGAGACATTACTTTGCCGACTAAGGTCCGTCTAGTCAAGGCTATGGGTTTTCCTCTGGTCATGTATGGATACAAGAGTTGGACTGTGAAGAAGGCTGAGCGCTGAAGAATTGATGCTTTTGAACTGTGGTGTTGGAGAAGACTCTTGAGAGTCCTTTGGACTGCAAGGAGATCCAACCAGTCCATTCTGAAAGAGATCAGCCCTGGGATTTCTTTGGAAGGAATGATGTTGAAGCTGAAGCTCCAATACTTTGGTCACTTCATGCGAAGAGTTGACTCATTAGAAAAGACTCTGATGCTGGGAGGGATTGGGGGCAGGAGGAGAGGGGACGACCGAGGATAAGATGGCTGGATGGCATCACTGACTCGATGGACGTGAGTCTGAGTGAACTCTGGGAGCTGGTGATGAACAGGGACGCCTGGAGTGCTGCGATTCATGGGGTCGCAAAGAGTCGGACACGACTGAGTGACTAAACTGAACTGAAATGGTGACCTCTATAAATCTAGTTACTATCTATCACCATATAAAGTTATTATAGTTTTATCAGCTATAGTCTCTATGTTGCACATTGCATGCACATTATTTGTTTTACAAGTGAAAGTTTGTAACTACTAATCACCTTCACCTATTTAGCCCACTCCTCAACTTTGGTCAGAATGTATGTTGACACAGTTACTACAGAAAACAGTATGGAGGTCTCTCAAATTTTAAAAATAGAATTACCATATAATCCAGCAATTGACTTCTGAGCATTGATTTGAAGAGAGCAAAAACACTACCTTGGAAAGATATATGAACTTCTATGTTCACTGTAATCTTATTTACAATAAACAACCAAGGTATGGAGGCAACCAAAGGATCCACTGATCAATGAAGGGATAAAGAACATATGGCATGTAAACACACTGAAATATTATTCAACCATAAAAAATAACAAAATCTTGCTATTTGAGACAACCTGAATTAACATAGAGGGTAATGTGCTAAATAAATCAGACAGAAACTATTACTATATGCTTTCACTAGTATATATCTGCTGGATCATGGAAAAAGCAAGAGAGTTCCAGAAAAACATCTATTTCTGCTTTATTGACTATGCCAAAGCCTTTGACTGTGTGGATCACAATAAACTGTGGAAAATTCTGAAAGAGATGGGAATACCAGACCACCTGACCTGCCTCTTGATAAACCTGTATGCAGGTAAGGAAGCAACAGTTAGAACTGGACATGGAACAACAGACCGGTTCCAAATAGGAAAAGGAGTACGTCAAGGCTGTAGATTGTCACCCTGCTTATTTAACTTCTATGCAGAGTATATCATGAGAAACGCTGGACTGGAAGAAACAGAAGCTGGAATCAAGATTGCCGGGAGAAATATCAATAACCTCAGATATGCAGATGACACCACCCTTATGGCAGAAAGTGAAGAGGAGCTAAAAAGCCTCTTGATGAAAGTCAAAGAGGAGAGCAAAAATGTTGGCTTAAAGCTCAACATTCAGAAAACGAAGATCATGGCATCTGGTCCCATCACTTCATGGGAAATAGATGGGGAAACAGTGGAAACAGTGTCAGACTTTATTTTCTTGGGCTCCAAAATCACTGTAGATGGTGACTGCAGCCATGAAATTAAAACACGCTTACTCCTTGGAAGAAAAGTTATGACCAACCTAGATAGCATATTCAAAAGCAGAGACATTACTTTGCCGACTAAGGTCCGTCTAGTCAAGGCTATGGTTTTTCCTGTGGTCGTGTATGGATGCGAGAGTTGGACTGTGAAGAAGGCTGAGCGCTGAAGAACTGATGCTTTTGAACTGTGGTGTTGGAGAAGACTCTTGAGAGTCCCTTGGACTGCAAGGAGATCCAGCCAGTCCATTCTGAAGGAGATCAACCCTGGGATTTCTTTGGAAGGAATGATGCTAAAGCTGAAACTCCAGTACTTGGGCCACCTCGTGCGAAGAGTTGACTCATTGGAAAAGACTCTGATGCTGGGGGAGATTGGGGGCAGGAGGAGAAGGGGACGACAGAGGATGAGATGGCTGGATGGTGTCACTGACTCGATGGACATGAGTCTGAGTGAACTCCGGGAGATGGTGATGAACAGGGAGGCCTGGCATGCTGCAATTCATGGGGTCGCAAAGAGTCGGACACGACTGAGCGACTAAACTGAACTGAAGTTTACTAGTATATGGAGCCTAAAAACTAAACCAAATGACCAAACAAAACAGAAGCAGAATCACAGAAAACAAACAAATAGTTGCCAGAATATTTCTTTAAGAGTAGTCGCTTGAGAATGTTATGTACTGATAGCCACCGGTTTGGATAATACCAGCAGGGTAAATTCCAGACCTGGGTAAACACTATTTAGTCTTTTTTTGAATATTATTTCTGACCTAGTTCATTTGTAAGATGTGCTTAACGCATGTACACCCGTGGTGGATTCATGTCAATGTATGGCAAAACCAATACAGAATTGTAAAGTAAAATAAAAAATAAATAAATTAAAAAAAAAAGAAAAAAAATTAATTATTTTTAAATTATCTCTTTCTGGTTACAGCATTGTTTCTCATATACCATTTCCTTGATAGCCTATCATTATGATCTTTCAAGTTACTGACCTTCTTGGATAACATTTTATAAAATCACTCCTCTTTTCATATACATATATGATAATATCATGAGAATATACATTATTTTAGGGATGATATATATATATATATGTATATAGGAGAAGGAAATGGCAACCCACTCCAGCACCATTGTCTGGAAAATTCCATGGACAGAGGAGTCTGGTGGACTCAGTCTATGGGGTCACAAACAGTCAGACACAACTGAGCGTGCACACATGCACATACGTTTACATATTGGTAACATAAATATTTGTTAAGCAGATAAATAGAAAGATCTATTTTAAAGAGACCTTCCTCCCATTTTGTATTTCTATTGTATTTTTTCTTTATTTCTCTCATTTATTCAGAAAAAATTTATTAAGCACCTATTATATTCTAAGCTTCATGCTAGATGCTATTCTTGCTCTTACATTGTTATTAACAATGTATTAAGAGAGGTATTGTGGTAAGATTGAAAAAAAAATTGAAAAAAATTCTGAATTCTCATTTTGTTTCTCTTATTAACTTGTTGGTAATCATATCACTTGATCCATTGAGGTTTCCTCACTTTTCTTGTCTCTGAAATGAGGGCATTTAAACTAGACCATCTTTGAGTTTCCATAAAGTCATCAGTTCCATATATATATATGGGCTTCCCTTGTGGCTCAGCTGGTAAAGAATCTGCCTGCAATGTGGGAGACCTGGGTTCAATCCCTGGGTTGGAAAGATCCCCTGGAGAAGGGAAAGGCTACCCACTCCAGTATTCTGGTCTGGAGAATTCCATGGACTGTGTAGTCCATGGGGTCGCAAAGAGTCAGACATGACTGAGCAACTTTCACTTTAACATATATATATACATATATATGTATAGGTAGATCTATATTGATAAATTTATATAGATATATATATAGACATATACATACATTGTATTTTAGAGAGACAGAGTTCTTGTAAAATAATATGCAAATAGAAAGAGAGGCAAAATAGAGATTCTGACTGAAAATTTGAACAATAACCAAAAATTAAAATTTTAAAAATTGAATTTTATAAAATTAAATAATTATAAAAATCTAATATCATAGTTTGAAGTATTTACACACTTGTCACACTTTACATATCTGAAATTATTAAAGCTTGAAATTACACTGAGAACTTGGGATGCCTTGTGTGTGTGTGTGTGTGTGTGTGTGTGTGTCTGCACGTGTGCTCAGTGGTGTAGGCATGTGTGTACATGGATATATGCTTGTGTTTATGTGTGTGAATTACTTTTACATGGTAGACAGTGGAAGTAAGAAATAGATTTAAGGGACTAGATATGACAGAGTGCCTGATGAACTATGTATGGAGGTTTGTGACATTGTACAGGATATAAGGATCAAGAACATCCCCAAGAAAAAGAAATGCGAAAAAGAAAAATGGTTGTCTGAGGAGGCTTTACAAATAGTTGTGAAAAGAAAAGCAAAAAGCAAAGGAGAAAAGGAAAGATATACCCATTTGAGTGCAGAGTTCCAAAGAATAGCAAAGAGACATAAGAAAGCCTTCCTCCGTGATCAATGCAAAGAAATAGAGGAAAACAATAGAATGGGAAAGACTAGAGATCTCTTCAAGAAAATTAGAGATACCAAGGGAACATTTCATGCAAAGATGGGCTCGATAAAGGACAGAAATGGTATGGACCTAACAGAAGCAGAAGATATTAAGAGGTGGCAAGAATACACAGAAAAACTATACATAAGAGATCTTCAAAATGCAGATAATCACAATGATGTGGTCACTCACCTAGAGCCAGACATCCTGGAATGTGAAGTCAAGTGGGCCTTAGGAAGTATCACTATGAACAAAGCTAGTGGAGGTGATGGAATTCCAGTTGAGGTATTTCAAATCCTGAAAGATGATGCTGTGAAAGTGCTACACTCAATATGTCAGCAAATTTGGAAAACTCAGCAGTGGCCACAGGACTGGAAAAGCTCAGTTTTCATTCCAATCCCAAAGAAAGGCAATGTCAAAGAATGTTCAAACTACAGCACAGTTGCACTCATCTCACATGCTAGTAAAGTAATGCTCAAAATTCTCCACGCCAGCCTTCAGCAATACGTGAACTGTGAACTGCCAGATATTCAATCTGGTAAGGCAGAAGAACCAGAGATGAAACTGCCAACATCTGCTGGCTCATCGAAAAAGAGAGTTCCAGAAAAATATCTATTTCTGCTTTATTGACTATGCCAAAGCCTTTGACTGTGTGGACCACAATAAACTGTGGAAAGTTCTGAAAGAGATGGGCATATCAGACCACCTGACCTGCCTCTTAAGAAACCTGTATGCAAGTCAGGAAGCAACAGTTAGAACTGGACATGGAACAACAGACCGGTTCCAAATAGGAAAAGGAGTACATCAAGGCTGTATATTGTCACCCTGCTTATTTAACTTCTATGCAGAGTACATCATGAGAAATGTTGGGCTGGGTGTAGCACAAGCTGGAATCAAGATTGGCAGGAGAAATATCAATAACCTCAGATATGCAGATGACGCCATTTTATGGCAGAAAGTGAAGAAGAACTAAAGAGCCTCTGGAAGAAAGTAAAAGAGGAGAGTGAAAAAGTTGACTTAAAGCTCAAGATTCAGAAAACTAAGTCATGGTATCCAGTCCCATCACTTCATGGCAAATAGATGAGGAAACAGTAGAAACAGTGGCTGACTTGATTTTTGGGGACTCCAAAATCACTGCAGATGGTGATTGCAGCCATGAAATTAAAAGACGCTTACTCCTTAGAAGGAAAGTTATGATCAACCTAGACAGCATATTAAAAAGCAGAGACATTACTTTGTCAATGAAGGTCTGTCTAGTTAAGGCTATGGTTTTTCCAGTAGTCATGTATGGATGTGAGAGTTGGACTATAAAGAAAGCTGAGCACTGAAGAATTGATGCTTTTGAACTGTGGTGTTGGAGAAAACTCTTGAGAGTCCTTTGGACTGCAAGGAGATCCAACCAGTCCGTCCATCCTAAAGGAAACCAGTCCTGGGTGTTCATTGGAAGGACTGATGTTGAAGCTGAAACTCCAGTTTTTTGGCCACCTGATGCAAAGAGCTAACTCATTGGAAAAGGTCCTGATGCTGGGAAAGATTGAAGGCAGGAGGAGAAAGGGTCGACAGAGGATGAGATTGGTTGGATGGCATCACTGACTCAATGGACATGAGATTGGGTAAACTCCGGGAGTTGGTGATGAACAGGGAGGCCTGACATGCTACAGTTCATGGGGTCACAAAGAGTCAGACACGACTGAGAGACTGAATTGAACTGAACTGATAGAAAAACAGATTCATATGTTTAGCAGATGGAATTTAAAATTCCATCATGATTTGTGCCTCTAGATATTCACATCCTTTTTACAGTTTAATTCTGCAGGGGTTGTGTGGGCCCTCTAACTTGCTGCTGCTGCTGCTGCTGCTTAGTCGCGTCAGTCCGACTCTGCACGACCCCATGGAGGGCAGCCCACCAGGCTCCCCCATCCCTGGGATTCTCCAGGCAAGAACACTGGAATCGGTTGTCATTTCCTTCTCCAATGTATGAAATTGAAAAGTAAAAGTGAAGTCACTTAGTCATGTCCGACTCTTAGTGACCCCATGGACTGCAGCCTTCCAGGCTCCTCCATCCATAGGATTTTCCAGGCAAGAGTACTGGAATGGGGTGCCATTGCCTTCTCCCTGTTACTTGCTTCTGACCTATACACTATGGCAAAGGGCTGTCATTTTCCAATTGTGTTACATTATAAAAGACCCCATCTTACTTGCATATGACTCTGGAGTCTCTCTCTCTCCCTTGCTCGCTGTGAGGAAGAAAGCTACCATGAATCTACAACTGCAAAGAAATTAGTTCTGTCAATAATATGAGTAAAGCTGGAAATAGACCCTTCCCCAATCAAGTCTCCAGATGACAGTCTACCTTTGGCCAATAAATTGTAGCCTCATAGAGGACTGAACTTCACCATGCCCCTACTCACACCCCACAGAATCTGTGAATTAAATGTGTATTGCTTAAGCCATTTAATTTGTCACAATTTATCAGAAAATACTAGAAATTCAGTACAATGTATACACAATATAGTGTGCTTAGTCACTCAGTCGTGTCTGACTCTTTGCAAGACCATGGACTATAGCCTGACAGGATGCTCTGTCCATGGGATTCTCCAGGCACGAATACTGGAGTGGGTAGCCATTCCTTTCTCCAGGAAATCTTCCTGACTCAGGGATAGAACCTGGGTCTCCTGCATTGCAGGTGGATTCTTTACCAGCTGAGCCACTAGGGAAGTCCCCTTTTTTCAATGAGACATAAATGATTTGAGAATAATGTCAAATGTCAGAAATGATGGATGGAGTACACGGACAAAGTGAAGTGTTCAGAACAAAGTTCAGAATTTTAAGGCTTTCCTCATAGCTCAGTTGGTAAAGAATCCACCTGCAATGCAGGAGACCCCAGTTCAATTCCTGGGTCAGGAAGATCTGCTGGAGAAGGGCTAGGCTACCCACATCAGTGTTCTTGGGTTTCCCTTGTGGCTCACCTGGTAAAGAATCCGCCTGCAATGCAGGAGACCTGGGTTCAATCCCTGGTTGGGAAAAGCTCCTGGAGAAGGGAAAGGCTACCTACTCCAGTATTCTGGTCTGGAGAAGTCCATGGACTGTAAAGGGTTGCAAAGAGTCAGACACGACTGAGCAAATTTCACTTCACTTCAGAATTTTAAACAGGTGATGATGTCTACAAGTAATTCCAAAGATCTGACAACAAAACTGTGGCCTAGAAAAAGTTAAGAACTCTGAATATAGAAGGGGTTGGAGGGTAATTTAGAATTCCAGGTTACTGTTATCTAAATTCCTAGCAATTTTTTTAGTATAAGGGAAGACCAGAAAGGTCAATTAAGTCTTGTCTGTAAAGGATTCAGGAGCTAATGTAAAAGAAACAGTTGAGCTCTTTTTTCTTTAGGCAGTGAAGATGCATCAAAGATACAAATGCAGAGGAATAAAATAGCCAGATCATGGTTTAAAAAAAAATGCAGTTTTCAAAATAAGAGTATGAATTGGGGGCAGAGTTATGGAATGTAGAGATGTAAAGGACTGGTCAGAAATACTAACCTTATGAAATGCTTGTACTCAGGCAGATTTTTCACACTTCTTAAAAATAATTATTTTGTTCTCATCTATCTATGCCTTTTATTCCCTCTTTTTAGAGTGTCTTTCCTTCTTCTTCCCTGGCAAAATACTATTAACTTCTCAACCTCAAGATAAATAATGGTTTTTTAAAATATTTTCCCATAGATCTTCACACTCAAAAACAGGAAATTTTTCTATATCATGTATCTATCACTCCAATCATATGATCAGATAAATCTTCCATCTCACTTCTCAAAATGACACTACATAGGTGCTTTTAATTTTAGACTGAGCAACACAACTCACGCATTTGTTTAACACTAGCTGAATAATGTTATCAAGTTTTAAAACTGTTTTACAGAACATAAGGTATCTAAACAGAAAAAAGAAAAATTTGAAGCTGAGATATTTTAATTGCACTGTGGCACACTCACACACACACACACACACACACACACACACACACAAATACTACAAAGATCATTGCAATATGGCGAGTAGACTTTTTTTGTATTCATTGCAGTTTGATATTTAAAATTTTCACATAAACATATTAGAATTAAATAGACCTAAAATTTAGGGCTTCCCTGGTGGCTAAGCAGTAAAGATTCTGCCTACATCGCAAGAGCTACAGGAGTCGTGCATTCAGTCCCTGAGTTGGGAAGATTCCCTGGATAACCCCAGAAACTTCTAGGCTTCCTTGAATAAGCATAACATATTTGAACAGTTTCTTTATCATTGATGATATTATACCTTGTATCATGGTACTTATAGTTATGTGTTGTAATCTACTAAGTTTATTGCTTGTTCAATCTACTATCTAGCTATCTATCAATATGTAGTTATATATTTATATCTAACCCAAATCTCTGTCACCTAGAATAGTACTTGTGATATTATTTGTCTCTTTAATGTGATTTTAAAATAAATATTGTGAAAACATGTGAAGAAAAAAGCAAATTAAAATCATTGCCATTTATTAATGGCCTAATAACGGACACAATTCCCACTTAATTAGAAACAAACAAACAAACAAACAAACAAACAAAAAACATTATTCTAACCAACTTCTTGAGGCAAGAAAGCTCTCTTAAGCACTGCCCATGCAATCAGTCAGAACAAATGAGACCAATCTATAGTGAAACACAACCCCATAAAGTCAGAGACTTAATGCATAAAATTAATTTCTTATTTACACAAAATCCTCTGTATCATGAGTAACTCTCCAGAGAAGTTATCACTATTGCTGTGAATCAGTCATTCAGGTTGCTTTTATTCTCATCACCAAAGGAAAAAAAAGAAATAGGAAAAACATGAAAAATATGCCAAAGCTTTTCATTACCTTACTCACAATTCACTGGCCAGAATTAGACAAGTAACCTCACCAATGTTCTAAGAGGTTGGAATGCATTTTCCCATGTTTCCAGGATGGGAAAAAAAAAAAAAAGTAGACATCATAAATAGCACCTCCCTGAAAGACAACATCACCCATTGTGTAGAACAAATTAGGCATCTTGATATTTTCATGTGCTTTATCATGCATCATTCTTTAAACCATCACTAAGTTCTTTTTATATTTTTAATTTGTAACTATTTCTAAGGCACCTCTGCTTCCCTTCATTTCCACTAATGTTAATTGGGTAGAAGATAAAATACATTTTAAACTGGGCTAGTGAAACAGTCTCATAACTAATCATTTCAGCTTCTATGACTGCATAACCAAACACTCTGAAACTTAATGCTATAGAATAACAACAATTTTGCGATGCTTAGAAAATGTATGGGTCAGATATTCAGTTAGGGGCACAATGCAAATGGCTTCCCTCTGCTCCAAGATGTCTGAAGCCATGGCTTTCAAGACTGAAATCGTGGTGAAGAAGTGATTCAGATGTCTAGGACTGACTTAAATGGCTGGGGGCCAAAACAACTAGAGCTGCGTGATCCATGTCCAAAATGGTTTCTCATTCAGCTGTCCTGGGATAATGCAAAGCATAGGCTTAGTTGATAGGGCATCTGTTTGTCAACTAACTCAGAAATAGTTCTAAAAAAAATAGAGAAGAGGCAGTATAGAGCAAAGAGGGTAGCATCTTAACATTTGTGGAATATTAACAAAGGGTGCATAAAAGTATTTGCTATAGTTATTGAAACTTTCGTCTCATTTTTAAAATTATTTAAAATAAAAAGTTAAAACAATCAGGGGTGTTCACGAGTAATATTTCTTTATTTTTCCTCCACAAAGTTTACCATTACAATTATGTGCTGTAATTGAAATACAGGATAAGATATTACTATGATATCTCTGCAAGTATAGAATAAACTCCAAATGTCGAAAGGATTAACCCTCCGATGATTATCCTCACTGAAAATAGAAGGTATGGATGCACTGTCTTGTTATCTTACACCATCCAGGATTGCTCTGACATAAACTATGCCTTCCTATCTCCCAAGTCCATCATTCTCTGATATCCTTAATCTGTTATTTTCATCCATGAGGTGATTTTTCTGACATGCCTAGTGTGATGAGTATGATTGAATGTCTTTATCGCAGAATGAATCCTCTATCTTTTCTTAACTTTAGCAGTAAAAGAGGGCTTCATAGCCAAGGTGATTTAGTTTTCTATGTCAGATAATTCAGATAATTTTCCATTGACTAAGAAAAGTAAAAAACAAAAATATGGAATCAAATTAGAATTCATTATTTCTCTGTCACTGGTATACATTTGGTTAGATATTTTATCATGCATGTTTGGTTGCAGTGGAGCAGAGGCCTTTTGCACTGACAGAATTATTTTAAGAATTCAGATAGTTCAATAATTTTAAATTATGTTTTGAAATTAAAAAATAGTAATATAAGCACACACAGAGATTTGTAGGAGATGAGGACATTACACAGGGTAATTCTGTCTGTGTTTTATATGTTACCTGTTGAGAACTGCCAGTGACAAATTTGATTTCAGAAAATACCTTCTTTGAGTTCTGCACAGTCTTGATAAAACTTCTTGTCTATAAGACAAGAAATTTTTACATCTGCACCAAAAATAATAAAAGCTGTTTTTGGCTGCCATACGTCAGCGTGCTCCCTCTGGATTCTATTTATTCTTTCTCCAACTCTACATTCAGCAAACATTTATTTTATCAGAAAGGCCACTAGGCTTTGAGCATAACAAAATGAGTAAAATCTTGACAAGGCTCTCTAATAACAAATGATTTCTATAGGAGACACCTCTCAGTGTGTATGTACACAAACAATTGCTTCCTTTCATTGTGGAAAGGGAATGTCCCATCACTGGCTGCATGATTAGATTAGGATTGAAGAAAAACTCAGGCACTGAGATTCTCTTTTAATGAAGTTAGAATTAAGAATCAAAGGATCTAGTTTCACCTGACATTTTGCTTAAAATTTAAGTGATATGTTCTGGAAAGGTGGAAGGCTATCTCTTCTCCTGTGTGGCCTTTAACTACCAGACCAAAGAAGGAAGTAGATTTTCAGAGAGAATGGAGTAAGACACACAGGGTAAATGATTAAGCCTCAAAGAAGAATTATTTGGCTTTCTGGTAGCTATACGATTTCTGTTACTAGACATCCATGAAACCCAGATATACTTCCCTGGAGTTCTGTGAAATACCACTTTATTCTTAAAATCAATCCTCCTTCTTTTCACCTGAGTAACTAAGTACTCTTAACAAAGGCAGTCTATGGCAACTAATAATAGCATAACATCATTGGGGCTATATAAGGAGTAAGAGAGTATTGCATTTATTAGGACATTAGTCCAGCTGCTTTATAAAGACCAGCTACCACTAAACTATACAAGATAGGTTTATTTTTCCCTTATATAAAAAGCTCTTAACTAATAGACAATTAGGACAATTAACTATAGGGATGCTATACTCCACCAAGTGAACCACCAATCTAAATTTTATTTATCTTTTTGCCCTGTCATTCTCTAACGTACTGCTTTCAGATTTCAATGTACAGGAAGGAAAAAGACAAAGTAGATATCAAGTAGTTCCCCTCTAAGGATGTGACCCAGAAATTGCTTGCAGATCTTCTGTTCACATTCCTTGGGCAGAAACCAGTCACAGTACCATGTGATAAACATTTAAGAGTTTTATTGTCAAAGGAATGAAGAACAAGATGCCTTTTGGGAGCCTTTAATGATTTCTGCTGCAATGTCACCATTGGAGCTTAACGGTAGAACTATGTTCACTCAGTAGAGGTTATATGAAAAGACCTCCTGGAGGGAGAGTGAATCTTGGCCGAATCTTGAGTGATAAATTGGATGTAACAAGGACAAGAAGGAAAGGGATCCTTGCAGGAAGTGGAGACACAGTGTACAAAGACAAGGACTTATTATTAGAATTTCTTGTGGCTGGAACATAGTCTGTGTAATGATGGACTGACCATGACATCAGAAGAGTTTGAAAATGAAAGTCAAATTGCACATATTTTATAGTTCCTTGTAAAGAACTTGGATTTAATGTTATGAGAACAAGAAGCATCAAATTTTTGTTAGCAAGGCAAATAAGATTTGTTATTATAAATATTTCTGGCAACCTGTGAAGAGCAGATAGAAGTATGCATAATACCTGTTGTACATGGGATCAGGTCATATGATTGTATAATTAATAACTGTCATATGGTTAATTGTATGATTAATATTTCTTTAGGCATTCAGTAAACCTAAAATTTAATCTTAAAGTTTCCAACTTTTCTTTTGTCAGTGCATTTCTCAAAAGAATAACCTTCTTGCTTAGAGATATCCCCGCTGTATTCCCTACTCTTCAGATTGCCTTCTCTACCCAACATGATTGGTTTTTCTCTCATCAGAAAATGCCTGTATTCACTCAAAGTATTACTAAGAATAATCTAGAGAAATGAATGAAGTAATCTGTAAGGCAATAGCAAATCCTACGTGTTAAGTGTAATAAACTCATTCATTTACTGTACTAGCACAGTTGATTTCCTTACCCAGGTTTAAAACAAGCATTAAAAATCAACTGACCAGACAATCTACTTTCTACCTATATAACTAAAAGTATAACTTCCTAATGGATAATGAGTGGGAACTAGAATTGTTTTTTCTGATTATTTTTCCTTGATATTTTCATTCATTTATTGAGTAGTCAGTATTCCAGGCACTGGGGTTAAACCAATGATTAAAAATGACAGAAACTCTTCAATTACAGAGCTTACTTTTCTTCTTTGTTTTTAGTATACATGGTACATATTACTTGTGTGTAAGTCCAGCCTCATGAATGTAATTGTCCCCCAGTAGTAACTGGGGATACTATACAAACAAGTGATTTCGTTCCTGAATTTATTCTATTTTCTTTAGCTTTTATGGGAATATAGTTGATTTATAATGCTGTGTTACTTATGGCTATACAGTAAAGTGAATCAGTTATGAATATATATATATATACATATACATATATATATATATATATATATATACACATATATCGACTCTTTTTTAGATTTCTTTCCCCTATAGGACACTGCAGATTATTGATTGGTATTCCTTGTGCTATACAGTAAGTCCTTATCAATTATCTATTTTATACATTGTAGTATTATATGTCAATCCCAATCTCCCAATTTATTCATCTCCCTCCTTACCCCCTTGCTTCCATGCCTGGCTATTGTAACTAGTGCTGCAATGAATATTGGGGTGCATATATCTTTTGGAATTATGGTTTTCTCTGGCATATTTCCAGGTATGAGATTGCTGGGTCAAAAGATGGTTCTGTTTTCAGTTTTTTTTTTGAGGAACTTCATACTGTTCTCTATAGTGGCTGTGCCAATTTGCATTACCACCAACAGTGTAGGAGGGTTCTCTTTTTACCTTACTCTCTCCAGCAGTTAGTATTTATAGAGTTTTTGATGATGGCCATTCTGACCGGTGTGAAGTGATGTTTTATTGTACTTTTGATTTGCATTTCTATAATAATTAGTGATGTTGAGCATCTATTCATGTGGCTTTTGGTTATCTGTAGGTCTTTGGAGAAATGTCTACTTGGTCAAATACCATTTTTTGATTCATTTTTTGCTTTTTTGATATTGAACAGCATGAGCTGTTTGTATATTTGCAAATGATATGCAAATGAAATATCTGCTTCATATTTGCATCCGAAACAACTCTTTATCAGTTGTTTCATTTGTAAATATTTTCTCCCACTTTGAGGGTTGTCTTTTTGTTTTGTATATGGTTTCCTTTGCTGTGCAAAATCTTCTAAGTTTAATTAGGTTCCATTTATTTATTTTTGTTTTCATTTTTCTTACTCTAGGAGGTCAATCAAAAATATCAAAACCAATACAGTATTGTAAAGCAAAATAAGGTAAAAATAAAAATAAATAAATAAATAAAAATAAAACAAAACAAAAAAAATATCTTGCTGTGATTTATGTCAAAGAATGTTCCGTCTATGTTTTCCTCTAAGAGTTTTATAGTATCCAGCCTTACATTTAGGTCCTTAATCCATTTTGAATTTATTTTTGTGTATCCTGTTAGGGAGTATTCTAATTTCACCTGTTTACATGCAGCTGTTCCATTTAATGAATGTAGCTTTGTAGTATAGTCTAAAGTCAGGGAGCCTGATTCCTCTAGCTTTGTTTTTCTTAAGATCTCTTTTGATACTGAGGTTCTTTGGTGTTTCTGTACAAATTGAAAAATTTTTTTGTTCTAATTAAAATTACCAGTGGAAAATGCCACTGGTAATTTAATAGGAATAACATTGAATCTTTAGATTGGTTTGGATAGTATAGTAATTTTTACAATATTTAATCTTCTGATCCAAGAACATGGTATATCTTTCCATCTGTTTGTGTCACCTTTGATTTCTTTCATCAGTATCTTATAGCTTTTTAAGTAAAGGTCTTTTGCCTCCTTAGGTAGGGTTAGGTAGGCTTATTCCTAGTTATTTAAAATTTTGTTGTGGTGGTGAATGAAATTGTTTCTTTAATTTCTCTTTCTACCCTTTCATTGTTAGTCTACAGGAATGCAAGAGATTTCTGAGCATCAATTTTGTGTCCTGCAACTTTATCAAATCCATTTATGATTGCTAGTGGTTTTTTGGTAGCATCTTTAGGGTTTTCTATGTATTGTATTATGTCATCTGCAAACAGTGAGATGTTTACTTCTTTTTCCAATTTGGATTCCTTTTATTTTTTTTAATTCTCTGATTCCATGGCTAGAATTTCCAAAACTATGTTGAATCATAGTTGTGAAAGTGGACATCCTTGTCTTGTTCCTGAATTTAGTCTAAAGCTCTCTCTGCATCTATTGAGCTGTTCATATGGTTTTCACTTTTCATTTTGGTAATATATTGTATAACATTGACTGCTTTCTGTATATTGAAGAATCCTTGCATCCCTGGGATAAATCTCACAGAACCCATTCTTTATTCATAGATTAAATGTGTGTGTATATATACATACATATATACACAAATGCATACATGTGTATATGTGTGTGGCAATGGGTTGAGTGTGTTTCTGATGCACTGATTAAAGTATATATTTTGATTCTTTATTCACTTTTAAAGATATAATTTTCCCATTATATTGAGAACCAATAGGCTCAAAATCTCTTGAGGAAAAGGAGAATGTTTTGTTTATGATTATAACCCCAGAAATCAGCAGACTTTTTCATACACTATAGGCACTGAAAAGGATATATATATGTATATGCACATGCTATGTACATATAAGTGTGTACATATGTGTATACACATACATAGCATGTACACGCACACATATGTATCCTTTTTAGTGCCTATATGTACATGCTATATGTTAGTCACTCAGTCATGTCCAACTGTTTGTGACCTCATGGGTTATAGTTTGCCACCCTCATCTATCCATGGAATTCTCTAGGTAAGAATACTGGAGTACATTGCCATTCCCTTCTCCAGGGGATCTTCCTGACACAGGGATTGAACCCAGGTCTCCCACATTGCAGGCAGATTCTTTACTGTCTGAGCCACCAGGCAAGCCCATATGTACATGCTCTGTGTGTATGCATGTGTATGCATGTGTGAAGTGAAATCGCTCAGTCATGTCCAATTCTTTGCGACCCCATGGACTGTAGCCTACCAGGCTCCTCAGTCCATGGGATTTTCCAGGCAACAGTCCTGGAGTGGGTTGCCATTTCCTCCTCCAGGGGATCTTCCTGACCCAGGGATCAAACCCAGGTCTCCTGCATTGTAGGCAGATGCTTTACCATCTGAGCCACCAGGGATGTATGTGTGTGTGTATATGTATATGTATATGTATATGTATATGTATATGTATATGTAT